>NW_014577287.1:120769-159523 GCF_000485595.1 Priapulus caudatus | reverse complement strand
ATTGTCATAACTTCTCTACGATAATTCACTTCGAAACTCGTGACATTTTTAGACTTGTGATTTAATAACTACACATTTTTTTGGCAAAGGGCTCTTGGAATATACTGCAGTCACATGATTACCTGTGTGTGAATATTATTTTGAGCTTCATGTACAAATTGTACGAGTGCAAATCAAAATTAAAAATCTTAATTACGAGATAAGCATGTGGCATAAGTTGGTGCTTTCCATGTCTGTTTCAAGTTGTGAAAGCGTGATTAAATGAATTAATACTACGTAAACAGGAACAATTGCATGGATAGTAATGTGTGCGGACGATATTATAAATGATCAATAAATATTCGCGTGCAACCAACCACATGACACCCATGCTGCATGCTGAGCGCAACCAATTTTGTTCCCGTCTTGCTGAGTGACCTAGCCAGAGCACCATTGTTAGAAACGTCATATATAGTCATGACATCATAAGTCTAAAACATCACAACTTTTTTGCGCGGCTCGCCACTCACGGAAGTTTGGACGCGGGAGGTTTAATTTACGTCACAACAATTTACGATGTGCTTCTGACAACGCGTTGCTTAAGCCTAGCGCAGAACTGCAATTTTTGGTCAATGTGTCGCCACGTGTGCGCACACATGCGATTTCGAAGCAATTCTAGAGCAATTTGGGAGCGATTGGGAGCGACGAGTCGCTCAAAATCAAAACAGTTTGATTTCTTGCAATTCGTCGCAAGCGACCAGAATCGCTACGGGTTACAGTTTCACGTTCCCGCAGACGTAGCGATTTCACAGCAATTTTTACAGCGAGTCGAGTTGCATAAAAAAGTCGCAGGTCTGCGCTAGGCTTTAGAATCTACTCGAAAATCTACGCACGCGACGCCACTCACGTTTCGTCTGGTTGTCCTTCTGCCGCTTGGCTCGTTTCAGTGTCTCCTCCTTCTCCCTCTGCGCCTGCTGCTCATACTCGACGCACGCGGTGAGGATCTCGTCGAGGCCTAGTATCTCAGCCTGCATCTCCATCGCGAGCTGCTCGGCAGTCTTCACCGGCTCTGCGACGCGAGAACAACGACGACCACCGATATTAGTTCAATATAGTGATATAATGAGAGAAAGCGGAGGCTTACCGCGACGGTAACGATCGCAAGCCCTGCTATCGCGCGCGCATGAAAGCTCGCGAGTCGCTGCGGGGAGTCTGTCCATTAGGAAGCGAGTTCCCTTTCCTGCAGCAGCACCGAGAGATAGCGGCCGACCGACTGATTACAAAAGCGTGTGGGCTTCGCGTGTTAGCATTAATGATCGCTGTAATTCGCGCTGCTGAGAGCCTATTAACCTTCTGGCAAAATTGAATAATAGCATCGTGGACGCTGATTGGGAATCTTTGCAGTTCTAATTTCGAGTTTAAAAGAGTTCACATCGCGACTAGCTCGGCGCACTTTGCAAACGCTGCACTGCAAATTTACTCACGTTCAATAACATTTAGAGTACACATGTAATAGCTTAAATCATCTCTCATAGTATGGTGCGCGAGAGAGTATACATACCAGCAGGTTTTTGTGCGATGTGTTCTTTAAACGTTCTTTGTTTTGGCGATGAGCTGCTGGGCAATAGTATCTTCTGCGTTGCTGGGTTCAGCATTGCAGCCGCTGTTGGCTTGGGGGCAGCACCTACACGACAGCACATCCAGAATTCAATCAGCTGGTAAAACCTTCCACGGGAAAACATTTCGGCTGCATGTATGTTGCATGTCTGAATGCAGTCAAATTACACTTCAAGTGTAGCTGTTTACATGCGCAGTCGACAAGAAAATCTGAATTGTAAATTCTCTGCATTGACTGAGCTCTGCATCGAACACAAGATGCGATAGCGCAAAATTGCTCATTCAGCAAGTTTCTACACCAATCTCAGGAAATGCGAAACATCTGACGTCATGCAATGTTCATGCAATAATAGCAAAATTGAGGTTCGACGTAATACTTGATTGGATTTTGTGCCGAAACACGGCATCTATTTACTAAGGAAAAATGCTAAGCCACAATAACAATAACTTTTTTCTTCTTTTTCTTCATATAATAAACCTCAAATAGGAAAGAAGTGGTGGTCTACGTCAAAGAATCTTTGCTAGCATTTCAGATGCAGATTCCTGTATAAACTACAAGATTATAACCACGCGTTTTTTGTGGCTCTAGAGGCAAGCAGAAATTCAAATCGCCACTCGCCGTACACACGTACCTGCAATGCGCTTTAGAGATACTGTCCTGTTAGATATAACTGCAGTAGCGGGTTGTGGAGGTCTGTTGCAAACCCTCCCGCAGCCAGCTGTGCCAGTAGTTGGCTTGCCGTTAGCAATAGTCGGCGAGTTAGGGCTAGGGGGTTCTATGCGGCTGTTTGCTCCCGGGTTGCTGGGGATCCTCTCACAGTAGGGTGCGATCACCTTATCAGGAGAGGCTGTACTCCTGCTTGCAGACTTGCGCCGAGGTGTGGCCCCCATGATGAAGTCTTCCCCATCAATCTGTGAGATCTGCATCTGCATGAGAATTCTAATCATTAGGATAGAGTCAAACGTTCCAATCCATCGGCTGAAACCTGCATTCGTACCCATAAACACAGTACAGGTATCTGAACTTCGATCCAGCTCTACAGCTACAGCCCCATCTCTACGCGGTCACAACAACAACAACAACAACAACAACAACAACAACAACAACAACAACAACAACAACAACAACAACAACAACAACAACAACAACAACAACAACAACAACAACAACAACAACAACAAGAGGAGGAAGAAGAAGTGGATTATACCTTTTCAGCTGTCTCACTGATGGAGTTTTGGCGTTCACCACCATCGCTGTCTTTAGTATTGATATTATTCTCTGCCAACATCCTTAGATAATTGTCATCGTTCTGAGAAGCAGCTGTGAAATAGATAGTATACGGACTGTACACACGATGCCTTAAAATCACTGTTTAATATCCCTTATCTTCTAGACTTTTTGACAACGACAGAGGTTAGTTAAACTAATGTGTTCTTTTTTAGTATATATTTTTTAGTATATATTCATCGTGTGCACCTTGCATGATCTGCCATACATATTTTGACATTAAATTTCTTCTAAAACTATTTATTTAAAGCATGCCAATTATTGATATGTTGACGATGATCTTATATGAATTGAAAAAGCTATAACTGCTTAGGATGATTAAGTTACGACTTCAAGTGATAATCCAATTTACGCTTGATTCATGCATGAACACCGATTCACATGAAAACACTGTGCCACAATATTCATTTAAGATAACGTAATAATAAAATCGTTTTTCGTTTTTGGTTTACTGATCGAACCACTCAAAAGACCAGACAGGAATTAAAGATTAATCGAAAAAATTGTAGTTAAACTTACTTTAACACAAACTTTTCAACTAATATGTACATAACAAGGGAGAAACATATATGGGAATATAAAGGTTAGCTAGATAAATATTTGGCAAATATTAAGCAAAATCATGAAAACGCGCACGCACGCATCCATGCGCGTACTGGAAACATATTCGCTGCATGCACACATGCACGCGTGAATTCACGCGAATGCAAACTGGGCTGACACGCACGCACGCACACGTACGCGAATTCGCAAAAACGGACACATGCACGATTCGCACACACGCACGTACATCACATACATATATGCAAGAGGCATTATTAGCTCTTGATATATGGCAGATGCACTGCAGGCACGAACCTATACACTCCCACACGTAATGGCTGGATAGGAATGTATAAATACCAATAAACAACACCATTTACAATCTATAAAAAATCTCTGTTATATATATGTATAATATCAGGAGCGTATAATGACATTATACGCTCCTGATAATATATATATATTGGGTACTATATTTGGGTACTATATTTGGGTACTATATTTCAGTCAAAAGATATAGCGCACATAAACTCATAAAGACCAACTACAAAAATACGTTGCTGGGAATAACAATCAAGCGGCATATATATATATAGAACAATTAAACACACTGTGACAACACAAGTATTAAACTACACAGGAAACTCTGTACCCATTAGGAACAACTGGCGCATGCTGTATATGCACAACATTGCGATATTTTTAAATCAATTGAATTTTCCCGCTGCGTGACCTTATGTGGAGATCTGCACGACTACGTGAAAGACAACTTCCCACGCAGTGACGGTGAGCGTAAAAGGTCTACGGTTACCGTTTGAAAGCTTTTCAGTGCCCGGATCACTTTAACTATGTCAACAACGGGCTATGTCATCGAACCGGAATGTCATCAGTGGTACGACCACTGCCCAGGTGTAAAGGTTGATGACAAGAAAACGCGTGGGAGTTTTACACTGCCAGAGATTCAACTGTGCCTGTGTATGATCACTGGGACATACAAGTGTGCACGCACGCACAAGTTGTAGTGAAGTACGATAACAAAAAAATCAATATACAACGTAAACCAATAACAACCATAATAACACATAAACCATTAATAATAATAATAATAATTATTATTATTATAATTATAACATATAAAGAAATTTTACCAGCGTATGAGAAATGTTTGCAAAGCTAGCTTTAATGCACATTGCATGACGTAGTATATCTATCACAAGATTCCATCAAATATATATGTGCGTGCACGAATTTCAACTTTGTGATATTTAACATTTCTGTTGAAACGTTTATACTTCCCGTTGTTAACTTATTGAGGCATGCTAGAAATAAGCGAGGCAACTTTACTACAAATTTTTCAGAAACGCGTACCCGCATTTGCACAATGTTGAAATGTAACAGAGGCGCGAGGAGTATAAATATCAATAGAAGGCGAGAGCAGTAGCAACCCTCGCACGTATTTAGCATGGAACCATGAATACATCTTCGTGGAACCTGAGATGGCATAGGCTAAGGCCAACGCGTGCCCTCGACAAAATTATTATTATTATTATTATTATTATAATAATAATAATTATTATTATTATTAAATGTAACAGTGTTAAATGTTTCCTACTATTACTGTAGAATCTACGGGTAACAGAACCGAACCGAACACAAAACCGAAGGTAAAACAATATCTATGCGAAACTCTATCGAATAGCACATGACATTGACATACATGAGCAGCACAACACACCGATGTACAAACCTGTGAGATTTGTTAGTCTATATTTCAGCGGTTTCAGCTTTGTCAGCACAATAAAGCGCTGTCTAATCACAACTTTCCATGCTGCTTGCAAGTTAGGGTAAAACAAACGGTTGCATTTAGGTACATTCACGGAAGCTAGAATCAAACAGGGTGAAAAGCTGCACAGCGCGCATGCTCGCAGCATCCCGTGGAGATGGCAACGTACTGCGTGTTTAGTTCAACCCTTTCTCACATTGTCACTGGCAATGACACCAGGCTGCTAACATTTTCGCTAGCACAGGAAAAATCGCGCGCGAAATGATGTTTTGTTTGAGCGATTTTCACTTCAATATATATTTTACTGATATTTTTAAACCAATAACCCGCTACCTTCACCCCTACCCACCGCACTTGCGTAATCTGCACTCCGGCACTCCATTTGCACAGTATTTGCATGCAAATTTGAACTTCTGTGAACAGCTAACAAAGTAGACAATCTAACTCTGTCCTCGGAAACTTGGGATTGTTTTTGGTTTATCGCATACATCCCGCGACCTCCCTGAGCTCCTCCACGCGACCCAGTAGGGAGGTTACGACCCCGTCCCAGGTTGAGAAACACTGCACGCTGCACTCCCATCGTTATGCAAGCACATTGAAACGGGGGAAAGTCCGTGCGTGATACACGCGGACGGTGAACACTCCTTACCCAGCATAGCTGTACCAAGCTGAAACATATTATGGTCGCGGTTCGACGCATGCGAGACTACTTACCAGGTAGAAAGCCTAGCGGAGGCTGCGTGATGCGCGCGTTGTTAGGCAACGTGCTCTTTATCTTCTCAGCTTCACTTGGATGGTTAAAGCGAAACAGATTGCTTCTGCCCAAGCACACTGTACAACCTGTAAAACAAACGTTCGTTAATCAGAAATGGGCGACATATCACAGATTTAAATAACACATCTATATGCAACAAATTTGTTGTGCAAATGCCACGCGCAGTTTCTCGTTTTGAATACACGCAGCGATGATGGAAATTGTAACTCTTCGTGCATTTTATTATATCCAACCGAAGTTGATCAATAAAAAGCTGGCTGGCTCGTAAAACGCCCCTGGGCAAGGCAAGCGCATATAAAACAACGTAGATGTATCGACACACGCACACTGCAAATCTCTTCAGCTTTTAGCCCATAGCATGTTATATACGACCAGCAAACTGCGCAGTCTTAGGCTCTGCGATCATTTGCACATGCCCGCTGCAGGCTGCACGTGATGGAAAGGGATTCTTGCATTAAGACGGGATTGCGTTAGGGCACAGCGATGGCAGTCGTCAAACAGTTGGCCGCTCGCGCGGTGGCGATCGCAAAACTTGAAGCGGAGAGAAAATCGCATGCATACATTACGCGCATTACGAAAGGCCGCGAATGAAGAATGGGGATGTGAACGGAGCAGGCACAGTGGCGTATCAATCAGCATAATAAAGGCCAACCTGGCGTACTGCACATGAGAAATAGGCACTCTCCGCAAGCAATAGATGAGTAGTAGCACCCTTTACGTATTTCGCGTCGTGGCTTTGAGCACGGCCGAGCTTTTATGCCGGCCATCTTAATTAAACTGAACCCGACTATTTACAACAGCATGCGTGTGGCCGCCGCAATAGAGTGCGCTAGGCTCGACGCATTTTAATCAGAGTATTGCTATTTTGGTCACGCGCGCGTGTGTCATTGTGTACTTCACTCTCAACTCAAACTTGAAATATCACTGCACGTAATTTCTTATATGCACTAATTCATTTTCATGTTCTGTAACCGTTTGAATAAGGTATAGGTGTGTAGGCCCTTTTTAAAAGTAATCAAGGACTATAACTTTATAGGTTTATAGAAAAATCCTGGCTGTTATTTAGCAGATAAATTTTTTAAATGTTCGTTTTCACAACTATTACAATCTACATAAGCTAACATATGCACAATCTGCTTTACACTTCTTACTTTTTCAAATATTGTCAATAAATGTGCAATGCAAACTTAATGCAAATGCATGGATATAATCAAGAGTAGATAATAACAATTGATATAATAAGTTAATTGTTAATAAGAGTAGTTGATATAATGCATCTCAATCCACGGATATCTCTACCGCCTGTCTCGCAAACAACTATATTTGCGTGCATGCAAATGAACCATATAGCTACGGTATAGACATTTTATCCTCAGCTGAAATTTATGTGAACTATATACTATATAATGATCAAAATCAAACAACATTTGCTTAGGCATGTCTAAACGAAACGGTGATGCAACCAGTCATTCCATCCAAACATCTTTACTATGAACGTCATTTTATTATCATCAGACAAAATTGAGGCGATTAATTGTGATAACATTGCGCACTAACCTTGCGTCAGCTGCGTTGGCTTGGATATGCAAATTCTGTCTATGAAGCACAGTGGCGCCACCGGGTGGATGGTAACAACATCACCAGTACACTCTATGCTGCAGTGGTTTATCTCCACACCGGTTCCCTCAATTTCTATGTCGGGGCTGTTGTTGGCGTCTGCCGCTCCAATCACCGTCTTACCTACACACGGACGACGTAACAATAGTAAAACAACTCTTTTCTCACGAAGTCTATATGCTGCACCGCATTCATTGCTGCACTCAATCGCTGACCCCGCCATTGATCTCACGAGTTGTCGTGAAATCACTACGTCTGTGGGAATACAGGGTGTGCAACTGCAACCTGTAGCGATTCTGGTCGCTTGCGACGAGTTGCAAGAAATCAAACTGTTTTGATTTTGAGCGACTCGTCGCTCCCAATCGCTCCGAAATTGCTCTAGAATTGCTTCGAAATCGCATGTGTGCGCACACGCGGCGACACATCGACCGATCGCTTGCGGTTGCAGGTTGCTGCGCCGAGCAACCAAAAATCGCAGGTCTGCGCTAGGCGCTTCCATACCTTCAGACAGTGGTAGTAGAGTGACACTGGTAGACAGCCGTCCGCCTCCACAGCTGACGAGGTGTGGTCCATCAGTGTGCACCTTCAGTCCCTTTCCAGTCTCCGTAACAGCCAACTTGTCCTGCTGACAACATCGCACAGACATGTAGAATGTCATCGTGTATTCAGATGTTTTCTTGATAAAGTTAACTTAACAAGTGAAGAACGGTGCGTCACGCTCACTACGGGTGGACATACTTATCGGGGTATTGACATATTTGAGGCCAAGTGGATAAAACTATTGTGTTTTCGGCAGATCGCTGAGAACGGGTAGGTGTGATCGTCAGATAAAACAATGTATTTTCTAGTATATTAGCTAACCCTATCATAGGTGAGAGAGATACGCAATAGACTGATGAATGATGTTATTTAGATTGCAAGTTAAAAAAGTTAAAAACTCTGGGTGCATGAATGAGATACCAAGAATAATTTCTTATAGACCTCAGGTTAAAGAGCACATTTATAACACCCAGTGACCCTGATGTGATATTTAATCTAACGTTGTGTCAATACTATGCGTTGCCATGACTAAACGTGCACACATGCATACCTACATACACACACACCCACAGCCACGCGCGCGCATACACACACGCACACAGCCACACACACACGCACGCACGCACGCACACACACACACACGCGCGCGCGCACGCGCGCATGCACACACGCATATATATCTTTATGTGTGTATATATATATATATACATATATATATAGCGATATTTAGAGCATATTTATCGATGTGATAGTGAAAAAGGACACGATGGATGTTCACGATTATCGCAATCAACTATTCTCAACTCTCTTGCTGCATAGCTAATAAATAGTAATATAATCTCTTGACATATATACACCTCAACTGAAGCATTGGCTTTATTTTAATATGTGGCACAGGTTTCAAAACGCTGACCTCATAAAAATCAAATAGATAAGTGTCACTGCGTCTGTCCAATAAAGATCTACAACTAACACCATCGCTATAATATATGGCGACTATAAACGATAAAGTGTTATGCGGTGGTTTCACAGACTCCCTCGAGTCGTTGGCGATAAAAAAAAACTCGAACAAATAACTTGAACCTGATAGAACACACTCACCATTGTGCGCCACTCCGCACCTATCAATTCCCACAGACACGTGGTTAAAGTGGTTAAAATACAGCAGGTCGTATATATCTACCTAAAGCTCGGCGCACACGTGAGTTTTTTTTTGACGCATACATCATTTGACTGAGTCAAATTACTCACGTGTGCGCCGGGCTTAACAATCCATGCCGCCATGCCCAAACTTTACTTGCAGTTATAGATAAACTGTGTGTCCCACGCGCGTAATCAGACTCTTCCCTGTCAGCTTCACAGCGCAACCTGAGTGCTGCACGCACGTCGCGGCATGTGTGTGGCGACATAAGAAGCTGTCACATCGCATCTCTGTTAACAAGTGGCTTTTATAAAACTAGGCCAATGGAATTACCCTGACATCAGCATCTATGATTGCGTAGCTGCCAGCAAATCCCGTGAGCATGCAGATCAACTATATGTCTGCCTTCGGAGCATCGCCCGAAAAAATCCTTTGGGGGGAACTGAGCGACCAAACGAGTAGGTTTTGATGAATAATGTCAATGACCTATTGGCCCGAGGAATAGTAGCCAAGAACATAGTCAGAACAGCGTAAACTATATGATTCTAGGATAGACAACGTTCTGTTATAGCCAGGGTGCGTCGTTCTCTATACCTTAAACTTAAACCTAAACCCTAACAACATACTGTCACTTATAAAACACTGTGTACATCCGTAACTAGACGATGGATGAATCCCTTTACGGTACAATCTTGCAGTAGCTTAGTTTGCTCTTCGTTGGGGTTTCGTAATACAAACCAAAAGCTAATAGAGGAATAGCATACCTTCGTTGGGCTTTCATGGCGAATTGCTCTCACATCTCCATTCGCTACAGCCGCAGGCTCTGTACGCGAGCTCATTCTTGTTAACCGGGCAAAGTTTATCTTTACATCCTGCAAGGAAAGAGAGACTCACAACATTTGCTTCATTGGAATTTCGAGCGAATCGTCTGTTGCATTAATACACATTCTCGAGCACACAAGCAGGCGAGGAAAGGCATGTGAGCTGGTCATCGTGCAGCCTCGGCATATATATGCCTCTCCAATTAGCGTTACGTACTTCTCTGTTCTGACGTTTTGCCCCGGAGACATTCAATTATATTCCGTTTACTTCGGTTTTAATAATCGCCTGTCTTTGTCAGATTAAATTTGCAACTAATTCATTTTCACATGTAATTTTCGGGATTTCTTCTACCGTAAAATAACACGCATGGACATAGAATGGCTATATTTGGTGAATGCTACAAAAAATCGTTGAAGTTTCACGTTGAAGCAGTATTATTTTTTATTAAAAAATAGAAAGGGCAAAAATTGTATTCACACATGCTTCAAACTGTCCCAAAACGAGTCATACACACAGAAACACGAATTTCTCTCTCTTTTAGCCCTTTCCAAATCTTGGATGGATTGACTCGTAAAAGGTCAGTTTCGCAAGCAGATGTGACGAGGCAGTAATTATAGAGTGTCAGCGCGGCCTTTCCACTTGTTCCATCGTAAATCCATCGTAAACACAACTCGTTCTCTCTAGCTGTTTTCGCCGATTCGAAGTCAAAGCCCCGTTTAGAAATGACAACGTTGAACTTCGCCTCGACCGCAGCACGATCAATTGTCCGCGTCGGTGATTCAGCAAACACGCAGCGCATGAAATATTCATGTCCGTGTAACTGTGCCGCTATATACACAAACAAATGGTTTTTAACTGTTTCACTCCGGGCACCACGTCTTCGGATTTTTTTTAACTCGGCATCTCTCTGCGTCCCCACTCACCAAGACAGGTTCACTTCACATGTCGATAAAGGTCCCTGGCATCGGCATTGTCGGCAACGAATTTCGAAAAGCAACGCTTCAAATTACCATGCGCGAACCCCATGATTCGAAACCAGCCCGAAAGCACTAGTATTAGCTACCATAGCACTTACGAATCGAACTCATTGCACAGTGTATCCCTCTCCCATCTCTTCGCAATCTCCAAGCAAATCTGTACCAAAGTTGGTCGTGGGAAAATTTCACCTCTTGACTAGGTAGTGTGTAGTACAACGTAGGTACCTCGGTGGTGAGTAGTGCTGTACCATTTTTCTTACATATTGTTCAGTCACGTGAAATAGTGGATTAGCACATAATGCGCAGACAGTGTATAAGATCGCAAGAAAACTCTGGCAACTACGGAAATAGTGATGATATGTAGTTCAGCAATTTTCACTACTACTCCGCGCATGGCTTTGTAACGTCAGGACGATAGCCCGTGCTCACTCAATATAACCCAACTGTCACGGAAGAAGACAGCAAATGGAAGATGCCCATATACGCACGGCGGCATTTCTACAATGTATTCTGTCATTTGCACGACAGGCGAGGCGGCAGTTTGACAAAAATTTCGCTTTCACAAAGTAATCGAAATAATCACTGGACTTGAGTATTTTAGTTGTAATAGCATTCATCAACACCGGCAACGAAACTGCAGCTTTTCCCTCATGCCAAATTCGACAACTATCTCTGACGCGTTTTCAATGGCAGTCTCACGACATCACTAGTGTAGATTGAAACGACTATTTCTATGCGAGTTATTATTATAAATCAAACAACTGTATTGTATGTTACGGTGACTTACGACGAAGGGTAATGTTAGACTGTATGCCGTAGTGGTTAACGTCATATAACGTACATAAAAGTAATTTCACGTGTCATGGGCTGCGACGGCTAAATATCTAATTAACTCGCACGTACTTACAGACGCAGCAGACCTATGTTTGCACAGCGCACAGTATAATAACAGGGTTAGCTAAAATACACACATGGCCCGCCTAATTGAGCATCCTCACATAATATTGACAAACCACGGCACATATTATACTAAAATAAGTGCTGTAACAAGCATACGGCGATAAAAGCACAGTTATTATAGCATATATGCTTCGTCATTAGCAATACTGAATCAATAGATCACGATAGAAGAATCCGATTTGGATCGATGCTTCACACGAGCACGATTTCAAACGATTTCACACGATTGACGATGTGTCAAAACAAATTTGTCAACTTTTATATAATTTCATAATGGAATATGACGCATGCGTAACAGCAGGGTTGTACTTGTACTTCGCAATGATGAACTGAAAATGTTCAATAATAAATTTTAAGCTACTGCCTTATATGACCATTGTTCATTTGGCGATCAAATTCAAAGCAAACGATCAAAAAAACACATTACACTACTATCAGTGAACAAACACAAGTTTTTATTTCCTCCATACTATGCACACTAACAAGAGCTAATAAATACCTGCTAATAAATAGGTGTTTATTAGCTCTTGATACTAAGAAAGTCTATCATTATGAACGCACAGAATAGTTTCACGTATGGTAAATGCGACTATAGAAATGCGGGCACTCTAAAATTCAAAAAAGCTACTTTTGAAATTCACGTTGGGAATTTTCGTTTTCTCCTACGTCAGCTCGAATACACTTGATTTCAGTTGTAATTAATTGGCTCATCAACAGAAGAGCACTCTGCTTAATTTAATCATGTTGGCACGCATCTCCTATGATAATAGCTGATGGGCTAATGATAACGTGATCAAGTGACTAGGTGATATCAAGAGTAGATAATAACACATATATAGATTTATACAGATATATAATAGCGAACTCGTAAAAGCAATAACGAATAGAATCGCTAAACTTCAGATAAATTCTTGTATAGTATATCTATAGTGTATAGTGCTTTCTAGCCAGCCACCACTATATTGCTATCGACTACCGCTGATCGATACGGGGAGCTTTCTACGGGGAGAGAGTAAATATCTGCTCCTGAGAAAGAAGCGAGGGAGCTAGACTAGAGAGCGCTGACCGTAATGCAGTCTGCACTCATGTCGCCGAACTTTTTGTCCAGCGTTTGCACTGCGGAATAATAACTCTGCCTTTTCTTGCCTATACATGACTCAACACCTTGCCACGTATCCTTAGCAAGCAGAGTACATCCGCGTGCAACGGTAACCCCGTGAACCTGCGGTGTTTGTGTGGGCATGTTGAAACCGGAGAAGTTGCAATTTACGTGCAATTACTGGAGGGTAGTGCACTTTAAAATTGCAGCACGACTCTCCTAGTGGTGCGCTGTTACATTTATCTTTATTATGTCGTGCTTGACAGGATAGGATTCTATGCAACTGTATTCGCAATGCTTCATTGACCAATTCGCCTGAATAAGCAATTCAGTCAAATACCACTATTATAATGCCATTGGGAGAAATTGCCTAGCTTTGTGAAATCTCTCTCGTGTTTGAACTGGGGCGTGAAATTGACTCGCCGTTAAGTCGCGAGTAAATCACAAATGCGTGGTGACACATGCGTCTGAAATTCATGTCGCTACTGGCAGGAAACCCATGGCAACGAGTGCTGCAGCTCTCGGCTCTATTAGGAAGAGGAGAGGAGGAAGAGGAGTAGAGCAGGAGGAGGAGTAGAGGAGTAGAGGAGGAAGAGTAGAGCAGGGGGAGTAGAAGAAGAGTAGAGGAGGAGGAGGAGTGGGGGAGGTGTAGAGGAGGAGTAGAAGAAGAGTAATATCGTACATAGAACAACCGGCTACACTGAACTCTGCCTGTCGTTGGGCATACCTGGTAGACACAGCATGGGCTAAGACGAGATATTCAGACTTCTGTGCGCAGTTTTAACATGTTAACTTAAGTACTCGACTTGTGTGAAAATAACAAATTTGCGCATTCTTTCTGGTTGGGTAGTTTTATTGGGGGGGAGGGGCGGTATGGTGGAGGAAGGAAATGGAGATCGAGACAGCAGATGGTCAGACAGACGGAGAAAACGAGACAATCAATCGATACATTTTGCATCGCACATCCCTGGTCGGATTTAAAGGATCAATCGTCATAGAACAGTTTTCGCGATTATTTCGCGGTGGTTTAATTTTCGCGATTTCGCGAACGCGTCCCCGACCGGGAATATAACAACACGCGAATAATTCATACCGAATAATACCAAATAATTCATAATTCACCGACCGCGAAATTAACCACTCGCGAAATTGTCCGTCAAGTCTGAATTCGCCTATAGGCCTATACGATCTAAATAGACGCACCCGCCCAGGTGCGGGTTTTCGGTGCCCCTCATGATGCCATGCGGCGCCGCATATAAAAGGCAGCGAGAAATCACACGAGAGCACTGGGAGTGAGACGGGAAACTAGTGCCTTTCATATCGCAAAATACTCAATCATGTGCAGTGACATCAGAAAGGCTTTTTCCATGCGTTGGCCTTCAAACACCCCAAAAAGCCACAAAGGAACACAGCGCACTGCCAAGTTAAAGATGAAAATAACAGAACGTTTTTCTCGCGTACGAATGATCCTATTGCTTGTAGTTTTCTCATGCACATGTCTGTAACCATCCATCGGCAAGATTCCGAAATAACTAAAATTGCAGGTGTTCAGGAAAATGAGTTCTTTATCGAATATTTCAACAACAAAACTGCAATCAGTCAGTATAGTCAGGTAGTGCTGAATAGTCCACATGTTTGCATTTCCATTAGAAAGTCTGGATGATCATGTGAGGCTGTTCAGATAGACTTCGTAGAACACTTTGATACGTGCCTGCCACAGCTTACTAATACTATGCTGTATACGGTAGTGCATCGCAGTTCTATTCAAATGTAATCACAATAATAGGTAAACAGTGCAACAGGTCACCGGTTTCATACGGGCAAGGATCGTATACGCACACACACTGGTAGTGGTAACCATTCATCGATAGGCCTTCAGGCGGGCGCGCATACAATGCATATTTACGGAATTAGAGCCAGTTCTCTTCTGAGAGTGCGTATTACCATCCACAGCGTCTCTGATACCCAGTTCACTGCTGAATGCATCAGCGCAACCACAGAAAGCCTCGGGCTGTGAAGGAAGAATGTTTATTGCTATTATCAGCGCGGCCTCGGAATCCTGGATTTCGAGTTAGCCTTATGCTGCCCCTAAGCCCACTCTATCCTGCCCCAGCTAGTACACAGTCTTTGGTGGCACATTTTGCATAATGCCGCATTACTCACTAAAAACAACTTACTATATTGCTGGCCTAGTTTGCTCGCGCGTGCAGCTGTGAGGTAGTAATGCTAATATATAGAGTGACACTGTTGTCATTACACAGAATTCCAATACACTCCGAATGTGGAATTATTTATCTCACTGGACGTTACAGTTAACACCGAACGTCTCTAAGTTAAGGTGGAATTGATATCGGAATGACAATATTACTGATGGAAGGGGGAGTTATCGCTAAATATCGCACGTACGACATATCATACAGTTCTCACGCGCACTTACTCACATTACCTGTGTGCGGGCGGGCTATTCCTTCACTTGGCACGAACACGGTATTCCCGTTGTCACTACACGCTGAGCGATGTATACTTAACCGCACCTATTGTCATCAGCCCATACAAGACCGCCGCGGGCGATATCCAAGTGAAAACTGAAGGCCAGAGACATTTCACTCCCGACTTTCCTCTCTCGGAGGCGAACCTTTACTCGATTCCCAGCGCACGGTGGTGACGTGGTCTTTGCGTGTATGCATGCAGGCAGCGTGGTGATGATGGCATCGACACGCACAAGTGCGTTCCCGAGCGACTCCGCCGACGGAGCGAGACTGCGCCTCGCGAGTCTTCAAAGTAAGAGTTCTATAATCGAGTGAGACTCGTTGCTTTCACTGGCCGCGGTCAGGGCAGTGGGTGCAGTACGTGCTAGCTCTACCGTTACAGCCACAGGCACTTGGAGCGTTTCAATAAAATATAATGCTAAATAAATACGAAATCTATTTACTACCAAATTAAGTCTTAATGTTTATCTACTCTCTTTCGCCTATTGTTGCTGACAATTTCCTGTAAATTCCGTGCAAATACTCCTCTGCAACACACATGTCCATCGCACGCACGCTGCAGCACACTCACACGTAAATATAGTGTCTATATAATATAGATATAGAGCTCTACATTTATGTGTCAGCGTGCGGCAGCGTGCGTGCGGTAGACATGTGTGTTGCAGAGGAGCATTTGCACGGCATTTACAGGAAATTGTCGGCAATAATAGGCGAAAGAGAGTAGAGAAACATTAAGACTTTGGTAGTAAATAGATTTCGTATTTACTTAGCATTATATTTTATTGAAACGCTCCAAGTGCCTGTGCATGGTTACAGCCCTTCGTTCCGTAACAGACACGGCGCAGGGGTACTCGGAACGGCTGCTGCTACCTTCGTGAAAGACAGATGACGGAAGGACCTGAGGAGACGGAAAAAACGCTCCCGTATATCTTATCTCAGCGGCGAGCTTTGCAAGGAATGTTAGCGCGTGGGAAAACCAACACCTGAGACAACTCTACGAAACTAGCGCCGGTTGAAATGGCGTACGTGACAAGAAACGGAAGATGCGTGCTGAGGTGGCGGCGGGGGGAGGGGCAACGCAAATTATCGTCTGCTAGCGTGTCAGCAGTTTACCGATGACGTTCCGAGGCGTCGCGCTGACATGACAATCACATCTCTCTGTATGACACGCGACACTGATATGACAATGCTCGCGGGACAGGGATCTTCCACGTCACACGGGCGCAGCGCTGAACGCTCCTGCGTTACACGACACACGACACACGACAGCGACACACGACACACGTCAGAGTGTCAGAGTAAACCACGCGGCTGACGCGTATGCATGCAGGCTTTTCAAGCAAACCCACGGGGAAAAATTGAAGAAAAGTAGGAATACTTTATAAAGCCTGCGAACGTTCATGTTTGTAGTGGATAGAAACGTAACGGCGTGTTTTGCAACATCTATAGCATAGCATAGTATGGCATGGTATAGTATAGTATAGTATAGTGTAGTGTAGTGTAGTGTAGTGTAGTGTAGTGTAGTGTAGTGTAGTGTAGTGTAGTGTAGTGTTAGCTGTGTGTTAGTGTATGTGTGTAGTGTAGTATGTAGTGTAGTAGTGTATGTAGTGTAGTGTAGTAGTGTAGTGTAGTGTAGTGTAGTGTGTAGTGTAGTGTATGTGTGAGTGTAGTGTAGTGTATGGTGTAGTGTAGTGTAGTGTGTAGTGTAGTGTAGTGTGAGTGTAGTGTAGTGTAGTGTAGTGGTAGTGTAGTGTAGTGTAGTGTAGGTAGTGTAGTGTAGTGTAGTAGTGTAGTGTGTGTAGTGTAGTGTAGTGTGTAGTATGTATGAGTATAGTAGTATATTAGAGTATAGTATAGATAGTATGCTCCTGCATGTTGTGACGTTTTCATGTGCGTCGTACAGTGAGTCAGTACTTTTGTGGGACTCCATGGGACAGTTTGTCTCTCTCCTCCCTTCGTTTGTCACTCTTTCGCGCTCTCTCTCTCTCTCTCTCTCTCTCTCTCTCTCTCTATCTCTCTCTCTCTCTCTGCTCTCTCTCTCTCTCTCTCCTTCTCTCTCTCTTTCACTTTCACTCTCTCGCCCTCTCTCTCTTCTCTCTCTCTCTCTCTCTCTCTCTCTCTCTCTCTCTCTCTCTCTCTCTTACTCTCTCTCTCTATCTCTATCTCTATCTCTATCTCTATCTCTCTCTCTCCCACAACACGCTTTTTCCCGCACATCCCCTTCTCTTTTCTATCCCTCCTTCATTCCACATCTCTCCCTTCCTCCTTCTCTCCCCTATCCCTCCCTCCCTCCCTGCTTCTCTACATTTCTTTACGGCCGCTCTCTTTCCTCTTTATTTTCTGTTCCTTTCCTTCCTTTGCTTGCTCGCTCATTTCTCTCGATGAGGTATCGATTGAAACGACAGCAGGGTCAAACTCATTAGACTAGTGAGTAGTTACAAAAGTGTTGACAGCTTTCACACAATGCAATTAAATAACCGTCGTTGACATCGGTATTACCTAACAATGGCTTCATGAAATCTGTCCGAGAGCTTCAGTTATAGATTCCGTTTAAGCGGTTAGCGTGCCGACTGTGTCTTGCCAGTGAGGAAACGGTGGCTTCCGCACACCTCCTACGTACACTCTGACTCCGTGCGTAAGACAGCACGCACATCGTTCCGACTCGACGGTGTGCATTTCTCGCTCGCAACGAAGTCGATTTCGGCCCGGACCCGCACAAGCAACATAGATCTGATTACTCTAACTCGACAATCCGTGCTCGGCAGGATCCTGCTGCTGGTACTCCCGCGCTGAGAGACGTTCTCCTTGTTGGCTAGTTATCGGAGCGGTCACAGGACTAATTAACTCAAAGACATGAGTACCTCTACACACACACACACGCACGCACGCCACGCACGCCACACGCACGCACGCACGCCACGCACGCACGCACCCACGCACGCATGCACGCACGCACACACCACACACACACACACACACACACACACACACACACACACACACACCACACACACCCACACACACACACACGAGAGACGGATCAGCGCGAGCCTGAACGAGCCAACATTATGATTGCATGCATCCCTACATGAATACCGGATCTCGTGCGTGCGAACCTCACAGTCACAGCAGCGCACATCTTATATGCGCGTATGGTCCATGTGGTATTGATTGACGCAGTAAGGTGCCGTGCGGTTAGGTAAGGTGAGGTGAGCCAAGGTAATGTGAGATAAGGTAATGTGAGGTAAGGTGACATGTCTGAGCGGTAAGGTGATGTGAGGTAAGGTGAAGTGAAGTAAGGTGATGTGAGGGTAAGTGATGGGATGTGAGGCGAGGTGAGGTGACGCGTGAGGGAGGCTGAGGTGAGGTTGAGTGAGGATGAGGTGAGGTGAGGTTGAGGTGAGCGTGAGGTGAGGTGAGGTGAGGTGAAGGTGAGTGAGTGAGGTGAGGGCTGAGGTGAGGCTGAGCTGCAGCGTGAGGTGAGGTGAGGCTGAGTGAGGGCTGAGCTGAGGTAGAGGTGAGGCTGCAGGTGCAGGTGAGGTGAGGAGGCTGAGGTGAGGGTGAGGTGGGTTGAGGTGAGGTGAGTGATGTGAGTGATGTGATGTGATGTGGAGGTGAGGTGATGCAGGTGATTGTGACTGTGAGGTGCATGTGAGGTGATGTGAGGTGAGGTCAGCGTGAGATGAGTGAGGTAGAGCGCTGATATGAGTGACGTGAGGTGAGGTGAGGTGCGCGCTGAGATGAGGGTGACGGTGAGGTATATAAGGTGAGGCGTGATGTGCATGTGAGGTGAGGTGAGGTGAGCCAAGGTAATGCTGAGATTAAGCTAAAGTGAGTGCAGGTGATGTGAGGGTAAGTGAGGTGCAGGTGAGGTTGATGTGATGTGAGCGTGCAGGCTGAGGGTGAGGTGATGCTGATGGTGACGTGAGGTGAGGTGAGTGAGGTGGATTGTATGTGAGTTGAGCGTGAGGTGAGGTGAGGTGAGGTGAGGTGAGGTGAGGTGAATGTGATGTATTGCTGAGGTGAGGTGAGGTAGGTGATGTGATGCCTGAGGTGAGGTAGGTGAGGTAGTGAGGTGAGGCTGAGGTGAGGTGAGGTGAGCGTGAGGCGTGCAAGGCTGAGGGTGAGCGTGAGGATGCAGGTGAGGTGAGCGTGATGTGATGTGCATGTTGACATGTTGCATGTGAGGTGATGTGAGGTGAGGCTGATCGGTGAAGGTGAGTGACAGGTGAGGTGCAGGTGAGCGTGACGGTGAGGTCGAGATGCTGCAGGATAAGGCAAAGTGCAAGTGAGGTGAGGTGATGTGAGGTGAGGTGAGGTGAGGTGAGCCAAGGTAATGTGAGATAAGGTGAGGTGAGGTGAGGTGAGGTGAGGTGATGTGATGTGATGTGAGGTGAGGTGAGGTGAGGTGAGGTGAGGTGAGGTGATGTTGGGTGGGGTGAGGGTGATGGTGAGGGTGAGGGTAAGGGCGAGGGTGAGAGTGAGGCTGAGATGAGGTGAGGTTAGGTACATTAATTTGTAGCACTTACCTATAATTGCAGTTCACCTATAAACTTATCCCGCAGTATACAATCCCGGTTGACAAGCCAATGCGTATAGAATAGTTGGCCGGAACACTAACACTGACAGACACCTGCAAGAAAAACGAACAACATAAATTTAATGAAAAACTTAATCTAAGCATGAAACTGAGTAAGAGGTCTGCAAGAAAACGGTTCGTGCTAAGAGCAATGACGCACAACAAAGCACTTCTATAAAGTTCTGATTTTAACTGCAAAACATGTAAATGCAATCTGCTCTAAAAACATGTACGGAGATAGATGACAGACGTGATGTATCATACCGTGCATTAATTAACTATTTGACATATAGAACCCTCCCTAATCATACCTACGTGTAGGAATTGAGGTACATATTGAACATTAAATTCCCAGACGTGTCACGTGACAAGGTCCCTAGAAGGAAGCCCTACATGTTAACTGTTTGGTTTTCGCAGGTTATTTCTAGGAAGTATTTAAGCCTTTCAATCTCACACTCGTAAACACATTCCACGTTTTGCTAAGCAGCAATAATTGACACGCCACTTAAGAGCAAATCACGATATTTTCACCTCAATTCATCACTGCCGTCACGACCTACTCCGTAACCGCAGTGTCTCTCCGCCGCAGGTATGCACGAAATACGAATCCAATATCTCGCAGCTTCATCTTCTCTGCACACACACGCGCGACTTTCTCACGACGTGCGGCTAGAATTGATGATTGCCCTGAGCCGCGCAATTGCTTGCACTTCCGTCTTACTCTAAAGACGATCGAACGAAGCAGAGACCCGTCTCGCAAATCAAAAGCCAGCAATGGCCTTATAGACTTACACACCTAGAAGGAGACGAGCGCGAGCATTGCAGTGGACGTCGTAACCTCGTCGCAGCGCCTCGTAGATTCACTCCACTCGCGATATAAATATATATATATATAGATATATAATAGATAGATAACTAAATAATAGATAGATATATATATATATATAAATAAATATATAATATATTCAGAACGGTTATAGTCTGCAGGTAGTATCAGGAACTGGAGTGAAACTAGAAGTGACGGGCCGACCCACGTGTGCACGAGGAATGCTCACGAACCTATAAAACCGTTTCCACACCGGCGAGAAAGTGGCAACCACCCAGCGTGCTGCTAGCTGCTAGAAGAACTTATGCACAGAAGTTAGACACAGCAGTCAGACAGTTAGTCAGCGCGGTGAGTAAGCCGCAGGCAGGCCGTGAGGCGCGCAGCTGGCGGGCTGAATGAACCCGGGGGCCTGCGCTAGAATTGAATCTCTCACGAGCCCACGCTGGTGAGAGGCGATCGTAGAATGGCGGCAGCCGAAGAAAATAAAGAGAAGCATGCAAACTCGTGCGCGTACGCATGCACGCACCGTAGCTCACACACACACACACGGGCACACCAACTCACACACGCGCGCTCGCACGCGCGCTCGCACGCACGTCCGCAAAGTCCACTCGCCGTTCGCGCCCACCCCTGTCTTTTTAAAGGAAACCTCGTTACGTCCGTGGAAATTGTTGCGTTACTGCGTGGATTGAAAAACTCGCGACGAAATTACCTTCGTCATCTATAGAAATGCCAGAAAGACGCCGATCGCGTATTTACCCAGAATCTTGTATTGCTATTATTTGATCAGGCTCGCATGCTCGCATGTTCTAAGTATGGTTCATGACTCCTGATAGAGCTAAAGACGGCTTGTGCAGGACACCACACGATCACATGGGATGCGCTTACTCCGCACGGAAATATCCGCACACATCAGAGGGATACGGAACTACAAGTCTTCTTTTTTCAAGGGAGTAGTGTAGTACATGACTCAGCACACACACACGCACGCGCGCACACGCATACGCACATTATAGCAATAAAATCGAATCTCGTCACCTGAGCTACAGCTTTCTTTTGCGAAGCAAGGACATAATTTTCTTGTCTAATCGGTCATCATAGGTAACCGTATAGCTGTCAAGTGCACCTCAGCGCAGAAACGCTGCAGCGCTAAACTCATAGAAATAATATAGATAGATATCTATCTATATTATTTCTATGGCCAAACTAAACACGCCTGAGCTAAAACTGCGCTCTTCACATTTCACCGCTTCCTCACCTATAGAGTTAATTAGGTGAGATTAATTAGCCGTGATCAACGCCCAGGCTATATACAATAGAGGTAGATTTGAACCTATATTTAGGCTCCAGGAATATCTCGCTCCCATGGTGCTCCGTAAGTAAGATAACTATACACATAAAAAGATCAGCGACAACGACGTCGACGACGACGAAGAAAAATTACAAAAGGAAGTACAAGTGTAAGATGGAGGAGGAGGAGGAGGAGCAGAAAACGAAGAAGAGAAAGACGAAGAATATGGAGGATGAGGAGGATGAGGAGGATGAGGATGAGGAGGAGGAGGAGGAGGAAGAGGGGGAGGAGGAAAAAGAGAAGAAGAAGAAGAAGAAGAAGAAGAAGAAGAAGAAGAAGAAGAAGAAGAAGAAGAAGAAGAAGAAGAAGAAGAAGAAGAAGAAGAAGAAGAAGAAGAAGAAGAAGAAGAAGAAGAAGAAGACGACGAAGAAGAAAAATAAGAATAAAAACACGTCAAATGTAATAATGAAGTACACCTGCAGTAACGCAAACACAAATACCTATATTACCTCTGAAAAAAAATCCGGCTAACTCGACAACCACATCGGAACCACGAGCATAGACAGGACATTTATGCACAATGCTTCGACAGGTGACAGGCTATGGCGTAAACGCAAATATCGGTCAGTTCGTCTATTCGTGTCTTGGGAAAACCCCATCGAATCCGTTATTATCTTATCTTGTTATCTTATTATCTCGTTATCTGGTTATTGCAATGTTGCACGAGGTCCATGGCGGCTGAAGGGAAGCCAGAAACGACAAGACACATCATGATCGTAGCAACGTCTACTTTATTGCCGGGGTAGCGTAAACTACATGCACAACACATTAGATACACTAGCGACTGTATTTGCCTGCGATTTCGCTGACATCCATGCGGCTAGCTAAATAGTGCGTCACTCCTATAATAGATGGTGATTTTACACGAACAACCTAATTCCCAAAAACGCACGCTTTCGAGGCATTTCGAGGAAGTTTGTTATTCAAGCAATATCTGCGTAAATTAACAGTTCGGCAGTTTCCAACCGAGTAAAAACAACTTGAACGCAAACAAATATTAAAGTGGTTGGCAGCCAGGAACATTTGGAAGACGCCTACTACTACAGCGGACTAGTAATTTGATAGACGAATCAACACAGACGAACCCCTAAATCTTTAGACAATCTACTTTCAGCTAGGTGTTTTCGCCAATCTGACCTGAATTCAATTTACGTAAGATTTACAACTACTCGTGAGCAAGGCTATTGCGCCCACTAAACAATCATTCAGTTGACAGCGAGGTTCTAATTTCGTATAGGTAATTTCCCGACGTCATCACGGGGTGCACACTACGGCTGTCCAGTTTGACACGTTTATGTCACATGTGTGCACGTGGTAATGTATGCACTGCTACAGTCATCCAGTTAGTTGCAAGCCATGAAATGTCAGTGTACGCCAGGGAGGTTGCACATATGTCAATTTACTGTTGATAACGGCTTTGTTAACGCGGATATTAATAACCATTATACAGATGAGGCTGATATTACGTTATCGACTGAACTATGTACAACGGCTCAGCAATAACTAGACATGATGCGGCCATGATGCCGAGGCGCGCCGAGGATTGACACTTTGTGTCTTCCAATCTAAGCCTACGCCGCACCAGTCTTTGATATTTTTAAATATGGGGGCCCATTAGACCACCAAATCGCCGATCTCAGGAACTAGGGCATTCTGCTATGTTAGAACGGTTTCGTACGATAGAGTTTGCCACAAATACGAAAACAACACGCTGTTTAGCGCACTGCGCTACGTCCTTCTGTTGAATTTTCGCATCTCCGTAATCAGAATAAGCCCCGCCTTCTTCGTTGATGGACATGAATGGGGCGTCACCGACGTGACCAGTTACTGTACCTACTGTCTTTCGCCAGCCTGTTTATTTTTCGTAAATAATGAAATGCCCGGCCGATGCATTTCGCATCGTAGTGGAAAATTTTCGGCATTTTCACTTGCTGTCGGAAGTGAACGAGTGCGTCATTCATTGAACATTGAAGTTTTTCTTCAAATTAAATAATTCCGAAAATCCCTAACGGCGCTACTCGATTGTTTTAGCCAATGAACGTAGCTGTGTGTGACGTCTTGCCCGCGCGCTTTATGCTTGGCTTAAGCTGGCAACACACTTCACCATTTTCGTTGCTCGTACAGGCGATTCTCGTGGTCGCCACAAAAATGGCCAAGTGTGCGGGGGCCGGCAACGACCACTCACCACGGAAATTTAGTGGTGACCACGAGTTGCCGAGAATCAAACCGGTTTGATTTCTCACCACGAAAATTGCTCGTGATGGCAACTTGTGGTGAAGTGTGCGCCAAGCCACCACGGCAATCGGCAACAAAATCACTCTCAGACCAATCAAAATTAGCACTGCCGTCACATGATTTCAAAATGGCGAGCCCAATTTTATCGACTTGGACCACCGAGTTAGAAGCAGAATTAATAGATTTATGGAGTGAGAGGCCTTGTCTTTTTGACATCAAAGCTCCCGAATACAGCAACAGAGTACTCAAAACCAATTCACCAATTCGAACCAAACATCTGTTCCGTATACTAGTGATCCATGTCTTCTGGTGCCGCCGTAGAATGACATAAATCTATACAAATATAGGGCCCCTAGGCCTAAGTAACAGAAATGTTGATAAAATTTATATATTTCCTTTATTTGATAACTGTATATGAATGGGTTAAAGCTACAACATCTGGCAACAAAAATTGCCGTCAACAGCACACGTCACCACTCAGTGGTGACGTGTGCTGTGACGCGGCAAAGGCCACAAAAATTGTCGACCACGAAAATTGCCTGTACGAGCAACGAAAATGGTGAAGTGTGCTGCGTGCTTTAGCGGGCCTCCAAATGGATATCGGAGGCAGGCACCTCGCAACACGCGTGTTTGTTTACATATAGCTGTGTGACGTACGGTGTTCGGGAGTTCTGCGATGATAACCTCGTAATTTCTCAGCATTTCTTAAGGTGCATGGCAAATTTTACCAATTTAGTGGTGTCAGTTGGTCACGGATATGTCACAGTAAGTACTAACCGTATATGTTTCACATACGTTCACCTATTTTGCACACAGGCGGTCGATCATTGTGAAAAATTGTGTGAATATATATTTTTATTGAGACGTTCCAAGTGCCTGTGCTTTCAACAGTCTTGTACGTCAATGCACGTGCGTCAAGAGCCGCAAACTCAACACATCATCTCTGTTATTGTTGACGCCTGAATGCGTGATTGATCAGGGAGGGGGGAGGGGTGCATGTAAGAGAGAGACATTTTCTTTGAGGTTCCGAAAAACACAATTCCACTTGACAATTTCATGGACCATTTCAATTGGAAGCTCTGCATAATGGACCCCGAACAAGCCCTTTGACTGGCTAGTCAAGAAATTCAAAGGTCTGTATATTGCTCTTATTTAGCCGCCGATAGTTCTTATTTAGAACAAAGTGTTCATTGTTATCTTCTAAAACTACAGACCATCCGCTGACCGCTGTGGAGACGTGCGCCGGGCCTCGAATTTGGCGCACGTATCCACTGCGGACAGCGCTTCATACTTGTACATCCCCGCGGTCGCGTGCGCATATCCCGCGGAACTGCGCGTCTCATCCGCGTGCAGCGCTCAGGATCTACAGCAAAGCTGTGCCACGCAATCTTGTATCATGTCTCTCTGGATTACACGCAGGCTAGTAATCAGAGAAGACTGATAAATATATGGGGTTTTAATTAGGAATGTTTTCCAATTAGAAGCTGAAGTATTTATTATCTCGTGTAAATATGCGCTACATCTCAATAGATCTTAATAACATTTGCAATAGATTTTTGACTAAATATGGCTATTACCGCTAATTTATTTGTTTTCACATCCCCACTAGTTAGGGTTCAATCTATTCTGTTTGGCTTAGCATTAATATATGAGTGTTATTGTCCGCACATCGGTGTAAAAAAACATCACAACATTAAGATCCCGCTGTGCATCAAATCAACAAATCCACAAAATTTAACGGTTCCTCATGACTGCCTGTCCCAGTGGTCAATTTTTTCATAAACTGTTCATGTACATAGCATATTTTGGATTGCTTCGCCTAATTAAATTAAAATCCCATTTCGAAAGAAACGCGGAGAAATCGCAGGTGCGAATTATGTACTATTGTCGCTCAAACTGCAAAATTTTGAACAGGAAATTAAAGAATAACGACACTACAGTCTTCACTATTATTTGAAGTTAAATTAGGGTTTACATAGACTATAGCCATCTCAGAGTGTTCAACATCATTGAGAAAACACCAAAGTCATGCTTTTAAAATCAAGTTGCTATTGTCTTTTAATTATTATTGAACAACAAAGATCTAGCATAATTAAAATCTTGTTTAACTGAAACATGCTGAAAGCCCTAACCTGTTGTTCTGCGCTAAATGAAAAATACGTACACAACCTGAGCTAAGTCATTATAGACAGAAAAGTGGCTACAGTCTAAACATGAAGGAAGTAATACCGTGTGACCAGACTGAGACTGCCCCGATAACTGCATGGCAACCGTGCATTGATCAGGTAGGGTGTAATTTTTAGCACGTTGGTGCAATTGCACAGTGTGAGCAATTCAAATTCGCTGGGTTAACACTGCCAACTTTGTGTTGGTGAATTGCCGAATTGTAACTCGGTAACTTGTCGCACACAGTAGCATCACGTCATCACAAGAACCCCCCCCCCTCCCGCCACACACACACACACCCACACAGTTATATACGCAGATAATGCGCCTAGTTGCATAATAACTTGATAATAACACACAGCAACATCACGTCATCACAAGAACCCCCCCTCCTTCTTCCCACCCCACGCCATCCCAACCCACCCCAGTTATACCCGCAGAACAATGCGCCTAGTTGCATAATAACTTGATAATAACACACAGTAGCATCACGTCATCACAAAATCCCACCCACCCAGTTATACATGCAGAACAATGCACCTAGTTGCATAATTTCACACAGTAGAATGACGTCAGAGCAGCGCGGGAGGTGAGTGCGAGACGCCAGACCGTGTAATACTTCCGACAGTGAGATTACAGGGGATCTAGATCGGCAAACAATCAACACCACGCGACTGCAATAACAACTCAACCCTCTGACCGGTTTCATTTCTTCTCCGCGCCGCGACGCGTCTGCGAACATGTACGCGCCACGAGAAGAGAAAACGAGAAGAAAAAGAACGAGCGAAAAAGAGAATGAGAACCAAGAGAACGAGAAGCAAGAGCGCAGACGAATTCGTATCGCGTCTGCGAAACAGTCACTCACCCCGAGCGTAAATACGGCAGGAAATGCCCAACACGTGTGCGAGGATGCTTCCTTCCCGACGCTAACGACTAAAATAAGCAAGACCATGACGGTGAAGACCAGCAGAAATAGCTGCGTGCAAGGCGAGGCAAGCACAGGAAGCTGCCTGCCTGCCACACAGGCCATGGCCGGCCATACACGCCGGCCTGTCGGCTACGCTGCATGCGCGTGCGAATGCTTTTGGAGACATTACACAGACATGACGTCTAACTGCGTGTGCGGGCAGTGGAGTGGGAGGGAACAGTGAACGTGGTCCGTAGCTACCAGTCACTACTCTAAGGTTGACAACTTGCAATACAGGATCATAATGCATTGAAATTCATCTCGAAAAATATCTGGACGCATTCTAGGTTTGCAAGCGAAGGTGTACCCCGGCTAGTAATGATATTGATAAAAATATTTAAATTCAAATATTGGATTCGTTTGAACCCAAACATTGTGTATGTATAACAAGGCAATCATTGATAGGGCAGCTTTATTAAAAGATGTTTGCACGTAGTGGTGGGGTCCTATGGCCTAAGTCCATTACCACTACAGCTTTTTAAAGACGAAACAATTTTTCATGCCCATATTGTCTCTGAACGTCGTCCGTATTTATTCAAATAGATTACTATATAAATCCTTGGAATCGTAGGAAACAGCTTTTCAGCAGGAATGTCAACAATCCTCGCTGCCTGGAGTCAGCACAACCAAGTCGATGGAAAAATAATCAGCATGGGTATGACGGGGCCTGAGGCGAATACCACGACTGGGTAAATAATCTCGACTGCTAGCAAAAAACACAGTAGTATACTTGTGTACTTGTGATAGACGAGTCAGTCGAAAACAAAGCACTGTGCAGTCTAAACATGCAACGCAGAAATAAAAAAGAAGGATTAATCTTACTGGAATCGTACAAGCTAAAGAGACTAGAACAATCCACTTTTATCAGCGGCGGAACTACTGATGAATAAAATCACCTACCAACAACTACACCTCACAACTATGAGCTTAACTGATTGATCACACCACACTCAAATTAATCCGCATCCTCATCTTTCTCCTCTCTCTTTTCAATCCTCTCCGTTTTGCGCGAATTGCTCTCTGGCGATGAAGTGCGCATACATCGACGTTCACTGATGTCAGATTGAATAAGAGCAGGTAAAACGAGCGCGAGTCCTCGAGATTATCAGAATGGTGTTCGTCGTACGCGGATGACGGCGTTGCACTGTAGCCAGACAAGGGAAGCAGGCAGAGCGCTCTCGCTGTTTGCCGCGGGCCGTAGGACAGTCTGTTGGCATGCAGCCAGCCACGCGCGGGGGCGCGGCGCAGGATTAGGGATGGGAAGTGATATCTGCGTGTGCGTCACGCTCGGCGTGATTATGTGTGCGCATAGATAGGTACACGGTATCACGTCTCGCTTGCCAGGCGCGGCGGCTCGTTTTCAGCACCTCACCCACACATATACACGTCACCCCAACCACGTAGGCGCAATGTGTAATGTCAGAGGTAACATCGCAGACACATAATATCTTCATACCTGTACTCTCGATCGCCTTTTTTACCCGTATACTCAATATTACATACTACATAAACGATATATTATATACTATAAAAGATATACTAACTACATACTACATACACTACATATTACATACTATATACGATATAAAACATACTATGTACTATATACTGTATACTATGTACTCTATTCTATACATACTATACACTGTATACTATTATACATGCCTCGGTATATATCTGCATGCTCTTGGATTCGATATTTACCTGTATACTTGTCTGTTCGTCTCTGTATGCGTGTACCTAATCACACTTGCCGATCTGTTCACCTGTACACTCACTCGCACACTTCTTTCTGCATATGAACATACGCGTACTTGATGAATGTGTTTAGGATTTTTTTTAATTAGCAGGCCCATTAGCATGGATGCGTACAGGTTTCGCTATAGCGATAATGGCGGGCGGAACTGACGGAGGACGGTTAGCGATGGTTCGCCTCGAGAAGGTTGCTTCGATGACATGACATGCATCGCGCATGACACTCACAGGCACTTGGAACGTTTCAATAGTAAAATGATGGTATATAAACACGAAATGTATTTACTACCAAAGTCTTAATGTTTCTCGGCGGCGGTACTCTATTTCGCCTATATTATTGCCGATAACGTCAGGACTGTAAATGTCGTTCAAATGCTCCTCTGCAACACACAAGTACACCGCACGCACGCCGCTGTGCACAAACAACAAGAATAAATTTTGTTTTCATGTTTATTCTCTTATTTCTCTAGTATGCGCACACATCTCTTTATTCTTGTTGTTTGTGCACAGCGGCGTGCGTGCGGTGTACTCGTGTGTTGCAGAGGAGCATTTGAACGGCATTTACAGAAAGTTATCCGCAATAATAGGCGAAATAGAGTCGAGAAACATTAAGACTACTAAATACATTTCGTGTTTATTTACCTTTTTTTATTGAGACTTTCCAAGTGCCTGTGGCTTCGACGACATGCATCGCGCATGACACCTCCTGCTACTCGCTCCTATGCGCGCTATACGACTTCACAGCTCGGCAGGAAATGATAGCGATCCATCTGCATCGGAGTTTTACCGCCGCCGCTGCCGTGTTAGTTGATTATACGGCCACCGGGGGCAAAGTTGTTATCAATAATCAACACTGACGACTTCCTACCAATAGCTATAATCACAGTTGTATAATCACAGACTTATTTCAACTACATGTTATCAGGAGTGTGTATAATATAGAGATATCTCTATATCCCTATATTATCTTATATATCTATGTGTTTAGATCTCTATATCATACACGCCTGATGTTATCATCAAAATTATGTCATAAAAGACTACACGACAGCTTATAGGAATGAAAAAGACCCGCGTTGCTCAGGCTTGATTAGAGACATTGGAAATCAATGGGAAAGCTATAGGCTCACGCGTTAGGACTACATTTGAACGTATTGCTAGGAGTAGAAGCCTGTAGGATAAGTATAGGTGCACCTATGGGTAACACCGATACATCAAAATATGAATCACATACCAGGCAGCCAGTGCAACAAATCCGTTTCTTCTATCCCACGCGAAATCGCATACCACCTCGCCTTCGCCTTCTTCGCAATTTCATTATCGCTAATTAAATAACGACTATATCTATCACTCGCTATAGGGTGAATGGTCAAATTCCTAGCGACGCGTCAAGCATGCACAGTGCACAGACACCCCGCAGCGCGAATTCCTACACGCATGCCAGACCGGTAGTATATATGTGACTTTCTCCGGAAAACGTCCGGCAGCAACGCTTTATCACGTTTGCAACTTTCGGCAACAATCGAAACCGGTGCGATTTTGGGAGCGTTATGTCTACGGCCCGCAGTCACGCCAAGATCACAATCTGACAATTACTCCCACACGCGAAGCGCAGAGAGAAACCTCGACTAGCAGGTTTTAGATTTCGCCAGCTAAATGCCAACGAGAAACTTCGAAGGCATGCCAATGCGCAAGTCCCACACGTTTGCGCTACACGTCATGCGTATAACACGGTCACACGCTGTAATCTAAACACATGCACACTGTACGGTTCCAACCGCTCACGCACTGAGACGGTATACTCCTCAATGCTCAAAGAAGTACTCACTATGGACTCACTGTCGTGGTACAGCACTGTGGACGGGCCGGCCTGACATCCGATCGCAAACACACGAGGCAGACACACAAACACCGGTGTGTTTTTTCGGAAAGCAGCGAATAAACTCCCCGCCGTTGAAACGAAATGCAATCACTCTCAGATGTTGCGACTCCTCTTTCAGCACGGCCGGCCGATTTCCGCTCCAACGCCACGCAGACGATCGCGGTGAGCTAGCGCGCATGCGCGCATCCTATTGTTTTTCCCATCTCATCCTCGGGATAAGATTTGTTTTCGCGGTTCGAAGCAGCACGGCAAAAAGTAATGTTACAAACGAGTGGGAAAGCGCAGCAGGGCTCGAATGAGAGCGAGAGACAGCGCAGTGATAGCTGCTGTACGACACGCCGACTGCCGACAAAAACGCTGTCAATTAGATAACGCGCTGCTGGTACACAGTAGGCACTCGCCACCGCTGCTCTTGGAGCGCCGGGCTCCACTTACGGCTGGCTGCTGCATGGCCAGCACAGCTGTTCAACATGTTCAGCTGGCAGCAGCTACCGTGCTACTACTGTTTCACGAGCAATGATCAATGAGCGAATAGGGGCAACGATGACTGCCATGCTTCACGATACCTGCTGCCATGCGTGCTGGCTGTTACAGGGGGTAGGTAAGGAATACAAGACCACTGAGCAAGCAGGGTAGCGCAAGCGACTTGCTACCTTGCATCACGATAATATCTTCTCTAACCTCCGTCACGAGTGCTTATAATAGGCGATTAGATAACATCAAGAGTCCATAATAGATACATTAATAAAGAGTCCTCTATTATGGACTCATGATAACATCTAGCAGGGCACTCCCTCTTCAACGTTTCTGCGAAGCTCACTTTTAAACCAACTAGACCGATCATAGAAATATATATCGATATCTATATCTATATCTATATCTATATCTATATCTATATCTATATCTATATCTATATCTATATCTATATTATGTCTATATCACTATATGTCTATCTATATTATTTCTATGAGACCCATGCCGGCAAACTCACACCTTCCTCGAATCACAGCGACACTCTACGGTGGTGCCATCTACCTGAAGAACCCGACTTCTTACGCTGCGTGCGCGAAGCTAAGGCGAACGCAAATTCAATTGATTGCCTTCACTTTCTCGTGTGCGCGGAACATCTACTCGAGATTACCTAGGGTCGTCGCGCTCGCTACGCACAGAAACACGTGGAGACGAAGCTATCGCAGCGACGGGAGCAGGGCGTCGCCGTGCAGGGTCGCGGAGCAGCGACGGAACTCCTAGCCTAGATTAGCAGCGGCTTAGCACTGGACTCGGGGTGTCGATCGGCATCATTTCCACCGCAGCGCTATCACACGCTCATTGTCAGCGCTAAACAATTAAATGCCGATCACCGATCAGGCGCTCTTCCTCCCTCCCCCGCACACACGCGCGCTCCGACCAGCAGCAGTAGCTGTGCGTATACGTCAGCGTGTGCCGATTACGATCGCGAGAACAAGCGGATATCGTGGGCGGGAAATCTACTCGCTGATTAATGCGGTTAGTGGGCTGCGCCACACATAAAAGAGAAAGCGCACACTATAGTTTCATCGCCAGGAGCTAGCAGACACGTGAGAATGACGCATCCCGCGATTACGTACCGCTGACGCTAATAAAGAATCCCTGCAGTTAACCCTAGTCAGAGCTGAATAGAATAGCATGCATATTAATGAGTGCACGAGGTATTAAACGCTCATCGGCAGGACTCTCGTTACTACAGGATTCAAATAAACAATATTGTGCAAAAACTGCGCATAAAATACGAATTTCGAATATCATGGGTTAGAATGGAGTTTCGTTATGCTGAATCTATATCGTCATATATATATATATATATATATATATCAATTAATTAACCTCTCTTAAAACTGCAGCAGTATGGGATGCTATAGTATCAGTAACGTGGCTAGTCTGAGAAAAATAAATAGCATTCCCCCATATAATTACTTTCGTGTGTAATTTCTAATCAAACTCCCCTTATATTGCACGAATACGTTTTTTAAACCAAGTTTCACTTCGGTTATCATTCCATACAAACCCAACCCTAACAATATGCGAGCTATAATTAAAAAAAAGTAATTAATGCACGTGGCCCTCGGGGGTTCTGGTGAATAATACATGACCCATAGCGAGGAACACATCGCACAGAGAGCTCATAATTACTATGCCTGCATAACGTACTTTGGCTTCGTTTTGTGTCACAGATGTTTTTTTCGTAAGTGGCAGATGGTGGTCGAAAGCGTCTGAAACACTCACTAAAATGAGACATCACATGACCACCAATGCGTAGATAAGGCAACTGTGTCATCTTATGTTCTTATGGGTGGCCATACTGACTACCTCATCAAGTATGTATGCTACAGCAGGCAATTATTTCATGCTACATAGTGGTCAGAGGAATAGGTTGGGTTTCATATAAAAGAAATATGTGATCTAGATTATATATATATATATATATATATACCCAATATAACGTGAACTTTGGGTGACTACTATCGACGCTCTGGAACGTTTCGCAGTATATTTAATTACACCGAACACCTACGAAATTATCTGTATAGATGATGTCTCGTTGAAAAGCACGTGAATCATATTACTTCAAATTCAAAATTGAGTAGGCAAATAGTTTTAATGAGTGTAAAAAACATGTCCTACTCCGTGGCTATATATTAAAAAAGTAATCGGAAAAAAATCGCTAAAAATACAGTCATAATGTCAACCGAACGTAATCACATGATTAGCAGTAGCGCTACATTCCGGCTCACATATTCCTACTGGATAATATTAATTTATCCCATACAACATGGTGCTATAATTCCCATATTTCTAGATTGATCATTTCTATGGACAATATATGCTGTGGTATTATTCCCCGCTGGACAACATCCCCCTTGAAGAATTCTCTGCGTTTCTTATATATTATATTATTATATATATACAGAAATACAAAAACATATACACATTTACCATAGATACCCGCCGCGCAATAACGCGCCACGCAATAACGCGAATTAGTACTCAAAGCGAATTATCACTGCCTCATTCCTCTTCTTCTTTCTCTCGTTCTTTTACCTTCAAATTCAACACCACGGTTGCCCTGCTTGTTTTTGTTTTCATCAGCCGCATCAGTTTTCGCTAGGTCCAGCATTCATTAATGATTACATATCTAAATAACAGCCGCCCCATTATTAAACCTTTTATCTACCGTTCTCAAACTATCTATATCTTCTTTCTGTTTGTATATCACCACACCCGACATCGATCTATAAGTATATCTCACGCTACCCAACGTATCTATCCGGAACACGCGGAGAATAAACATCGCAGTCATACTGCTGTCTTATTAAATATCACAGGCTTCCTAGCTGGACCTAACAGGAAAAATCATTTTATCTATTATATTGTATTACATATATATATATATATTATAAGATATCAACTCTTGATAGTAATATATATATATATATATATACTATAAATTTCCCAGAAACGAATGTAAAGAATTCTGAAACCTACTTATAGCGTAGCCTAAATGTTTCGCGAATGCCAGAGCATATTATTGACTTATGACCACACCTACGGAGTTCGGCATCAATGCTGACACCATAATACAATGCTGCAAACCGAACGTGATGTAACCTTCCAAAGCACCATCCACAAACCCAGGCTACGCTGTTCATCGCAGACTTCGTCTTTACGTCATGCACATTTCGTACACAGCTGTGCATAACATCGCCGCACGATTAGACAGCGCCCGTTAATCACATAGCGATCAAACTGCCTCTAACGTCGGTGCTCGACACTCGGACTCCGAGTCTTAGTTGGCTCGAGCGTACGTAATCATCTAAAACCAGGAGTGACTAATAAAGTGAACTCTAATACATAATCTCTCAATAATGCTCATTATACTCTTGATCTAACGTAATACTGTGAAAGCGTATATCATGTAAAGCATCTAACTAATCATCTAACACATAACAAACATACATAGTACACCAATCCTAAAAGGGCGCACAAACCAACGGGCAATTGGCAATTGCGAGAACTCCTGCACGCTTTCCGTAACTGCTGTCGGGCTGAGTGAGTGTGTGAGTGAGTGTGTGAGTGAGTGAGTGAATGAGTGAGTGTGAGGGGGTGAGTGAACCGCATAGCGACGGTTTGTAAACAGCGATCATTGACGCGCGTCTAGAGTACCCCCTCCCTCGCGGGCGCCGCAAGGGAGGAAGGGCCCTCATGGGTGCCGAGGGGAGGGAGGGCGCTCATGGGCGCCGCGAGGGTTGGGAGGGAGCATTTACGGGGGGGAGCTGAGAGGGGGAGGGAGCTCTCACGGGCCCGCAGCCACAAACCTGACGAATACGTGACAGCTTCCCACGGATGACACGACGCAAACACTGGCGCGCGACGTCACGCGTCCGCGCGCCGACAGAACTACCACGATGCGACGATCGCATCTCGCTTCCCGAAAGACAAAATCGACAGACATTTCTGGCCGAGACTCGGGTCTGAGTGACGTCAGACGCAAGACTGTCAACAAGACGAGCGTCGCTGGTATAGCATCACAGACAACCCCCTTATATAAAACGAACCCCTTTAGATAGCACGCGGTCGAGAAGTCAAATCCCCATGCGCATGCGCAACGCGCCATGAGCCCTGCTAGTCATGTCCATAACCGTGCGCAATGTAGAAGGGAGACGCTTTCCATAGGGGGATGTCTGCCACGCTACACGCGTTCTTCACGCCGAAAATGCGCCTCGTGTCGCGTGTTACTGTCGCCGCAGTAGCGCCACGTCGTTACGGAGATGAAACACTAGGTGATCAGAGACAGCGAGCAAATTCCAGCACACACAGCAGCTACTGGCAGGGCTTCGCCACGATTAGTCGGGTGGGGGTGGGGGGGGGCATGCGCGGTAGGTAACAGACGACATTTCAACGCGTGATTGAAGCATATGCCTGCTCCATTACACGCGCCTACGTTAGAATAAAGACGTAGTATAAAGCAAAAAGATAAAATAAGATAAATAAGAATAATGATACGGTCCGTTGTGATGAGGAATGCCAAACGTCTACAAAACCGCTTTATCCATCTGGCTACACTTTTACTCATTGAGTTAAGAAAACCTCGTGCCCGACACATTCGATAAAAAAATGTTTAAGCAAATTCAAACGTGAACGATAATTTATTCGAGTACTGCTGGTATTAACTGATTTAACTCAAGATTCCTCTCAATACATCAAGGAACAGCATAATGAGATTATATTTTTGCTTCAGCAGCCATGTGGCTATGATTTGGAGCATCCATAAAACCCTGGTTAATACCCAAGGCGCCCGCTATGAGGCCGTGCTATGTAGTATTAATGAATACCGAGTCTCCCGCAAATTCCTTGCAAAGTTCCCTCGTAATGAATAACCGGTTGGGCCGCCTCCTGTGACGGCATATACCTAGGGTAAGTTAGCCTACTGGAAAGATGAACCACATCGCGCGTGTACTGCACTAACTAGGTCACGCAATTCTAGTTGAGTGTCTTGGTATAACAAATACTATATCAACACTATATATATATATATATATTCTAGTTCTCTTACCCGAATAGCGATTTCCTCAGATGGTTTAAAGAATGTGGAATTGCAATATGATGAATTCGCCTTTTTGACCGGCCTTCTAGGCCTTCTAGTTGACTTACTCCGCATTTCAATGAATTTATACATAACCTCTCTACATGGATGGAAAGACAATGACTTGTTCCTGGTTTAATAAACGTGAACGGCGTCTGTTTCTGTGCAAATACAACGCAAACGAATCGATATTATAGTGTCAACGGAGATAGAACTGCCAATTACAACACACAGCGATACGCATTCCACCCATATCCAAGCCAAGCCTCTACCAGCAAACTGTATTTATGTGTTAATAGACAACCCACTCCCATCGTGACAACACACCCGAACAGCTGCATGTTGCTGTCTATATTAAGGCACTTGATATTACCAGGGGAATAATAATCTACTTTCTTCATATAATGTTCTTCTACGGATATTACTAAATACAGCTGTAAAAAGCATGATACAGCCCCACCAGTACACACACACCTACCGGTACACACACCCCTACCAGTACACACACCCCTACCAGCACACACACCCTAACATCCCCCTTGAAGAATTCTCTGCGTTTCTTATATATTATATTATTATATATATACAGAAATACAAAAACATATACACATTTACCATAGATACCCGCGCGCTATAACGGGCCACGCAATAACGCGAATTAGTACTCAAAGCGATTATCACTTGCCTCATTCCTCTTCTCTTTCCTCTCGTTCTTTTACTTCAAATTCAAACTCACGGTTGCCTTGCCTTGTTTTTTGGTTTTCATCCGCTCGTTTTCGCTTAGGCCACATTCATTAATTGATTACAGTATGCTAAATAAAAGCCGCCATTATTAATTTTATCTACGTTCTCAAACTATTCTATATATTTCTTTTCTGTTTTTATTTCAACATGTAAATCTATAAGTATATCTCACGCCCAAGTATCTTATCCGGAACACGCGGAGATAACTGCATAATAATTGTTGTCTTATTAATATTCACAGGCTTACTATCTGACTAACAGGAAATTATATATGTATTTATTTATATATGTATGTATATATATATATATATATATATATATATATCTCTTGATAGTATATATATATATATATTCCTAGAAACGAATGGTAAATGAATTCTTGAACAGTACTGTATAGGCGTATCAAATATAATGTTTCGCGAATTGGCAGAGGCATATTTATTGACGTTATGACCACCTACGGAGTTCGGCAGCAATGCTGACACCATATACCAAGTGCTGCAAACGACGTGATGTAACACTTCAAAGCACATCCACAAACCTCAGTGCTAGCTGGTTTCATCGTAGACTTCTCTTTACGCATGCACATTTCGTACACAGCTGTGATAACAGTCGCCGCACGATTTAGACAGCGCCCGGTTTAATCACAAGCTGGATCACGCCTCTAACGTCGGTCCGACATCGGACTCCCATCTTATTTGTTGGCTCGGCGTATGTGAAATCATCTAACCAGGAGTGACTAATAAAGTGAATCTCTATTATAATAATCTCTAGAATAATCTCTATTATTAGCTCTTGATCTAACGTATATGTGAAAGCGTATATCATGTGAAAGCATCTAACTAATAATCTAACTAATAATCTAAACGTATAATATGTGAAACCATCTAACAAGGGCGCAAAAAGCAACGGGCAATTTGCAATTTGCGAGAACTCGCTGCACGCTTCGTGAACTGCTGTCGGGTGAGTGAGTGTGTGAGTGAGTGTGTGAGTGAGTGT
>NW_014577287.1:104950-118363 GCF_000485595.1 Priapulus caudatus | reverse complement strand
CACACACGCCCCTACCAGTACACACACCCCTACCAGTACACACACCCCTACCAGTACATACGCCCCTACCAGCACACACGCCCCTACCCGTACACACGCCCCTACCAGCACACACGCCCCCACCAGTACACACACCCCTACCAGTACATACGCCCCTACCAGCACACACGCCCCTACCAGTACACACACCCCTACCAGCACACACACCCCTACCAGCACACACGTGTCCTACGGTGCACGATACAAATAATACGCTGATGCACATTAAACTTATAATAAATGAATACTAACAATAAAAATAATTATACTGGTCAAAAATATACACAGTGTATTTACACAGCAGCTGCACTGCCTGTGTAGTGTACCACAGTACTTCTTAAACTGGTGTATAGTTCACTCAAGGGTGAATGAAATTATTTTGAGGTGAATTAAACTAGACCAAAAACATAAGGAAATTTTGTCGTGGGTGAATGAAATTTTGTGATAAGCCCCGGTTTGTGATAAGCCCGGTTTTGTGATAAGCCCGGCTTTTGTCTCGATAAGGTCTCGAGGGTGAATGACACTGAAATAGTTTAAGAATTATTTTCTTCCTCCTCCTCCACTCCTGTCTGGTGCATACTTCAATCATAGTTAAAAGCCACATACATAATAAAATTGAAAAAAAAAATTTTTAAAGAAAATTTAGAAAGAAAAATTTAAACAAATACAATTAAAAAGTTTAATTTAAAAAAATTTAATAAAAAATAAAAAATGTGATTTAAAAAAAGGGCATTCACTCTACCCCTCTTACTAATAACCGTAGGACCAACGACCCGTAGGACCAACGACCCGTAGGACCAACGACCCGTAGGACCAACGACCCGTAGGACCAACGACCCGTAGGACCAACGACCCGTAGGACTATAGATCAGTTCCCGTACACACGCCCCTACCAGTACACACGCCCCTACGAGTACACACGGCCTTACCAGCACACACACCCCTACCAGTACACACACCCCTACCAGCACACACGCCTACCGGTACACACACCCCTACCAGCACACACACCCCTACCAGTACACTAAGCGACTACGTAGATCGGTATATAGGCAACGCGACTGTTTTTCGAAGTCGTACAACTTGCTCGCCTAGTCCGCCGTCCTTCTAGCCTAGCGTGTTAATCACACGATGGCTCGTGTAAAAGAAAGCAGTGAAGGCGAGATTTATTTCGCAGGCGTGTGGGTTTAGTAAGGCAATAAACCGATAGAGATAATAAGAGTCGCCTGTCGAACGCTAGCATGTCTGTATTTTACAATCGCTCTCATCTATATAGCTGCACATCCATCCATCGCCTGCGATTAAAAATCATGCAGGCAACTTGATCGTTAAGATTATGCACGAAGCATCTCTCATGCTGCGAGTCGGGGAGGGTAGTGTCTCTGGTGGCTGCTGGGATGATAATACGACGCAGCGACGAGATGCAAGAGTCTGTCGACCACGTGTTAGAATACATAAAATCACCGCCGCTACGTGATGACTTGTAATTCTGCCGCTCGCAAACGAGATAGCTCATCTATATGTAATTATTCGCTCGCCATCATGGGCAAGCTGAGGGGATGCAGGGGCCGCATGGCTGCTTTACTGATGAGCTGAGTCAGCGGCATCTCTCGCAACCCCAGCGATTTCTCTCGGTCCCCGAACGATACAGAATAAGGTTACACGCGCATTTCTCCGGGGCGTAAATACTTCGTTCATTCTAGTTTACTAGTCGCACTCTGGTCCAGAATTCTACCAGGATATAGTCGTAGCCAGTACATATCATTATAATGATAACAGAAAAAATGTAAATCCTCAACGACGCTCCAATTGGACTCACTTCAACTGACCCCATCACGCGCTATGCCTTCACCCGGACCACACCTCTCTAATCTCACCGGGACCACACCTCTTATCTGATGACCGCCGATAAATCTGCTCACATAAATCTACACGTGGACGTGCTCGCTGCCGCGGATAACAACACTCCTACCTGTTTGATTGTACAGGTAAAACCTTTCACTTTCATCGATCAACTACTTTCTATTCAACATGCATGACGCGTACCCTTGCTCTTTCGACAGGCCAGCCCGCCACGCCAGCAGTGATTACTATTCACACAGTGACCCCGACCTGCCCAACACACAGTATTACACGGTGACGGTACACGTACCTACTACGGCAGGCGCCGGTAGCGCGCTGTGAGCATGCCCGCCGGCGTTATTGCGTCACCGCTGGCCGCAAAACCCCCGTCTAGGCGAGGCACGGTCTGTAATATAACAGCGGTGTATGTGACGGTACTGGCGCCAATATATGCTATAACGGGGAAACGGCGCGCGCTTTCATCGAGTCTCGCCGATGGCTGGATTTTTTCCGGCATCAGCGTTCGGCATTCATGGGCCAACCCAGATCCCAGATACTAGTTTCACATCGTGAGAGGCTTCATGAATACTAAGATCGTGATCCATCCGAGGCTCGGTGACCATTGAGCATTTTACTGAACCGCAAACGTTCGCATTTTTTACACAACCGATTTCATATGACAACTGCGTACAAGTTGCGAGACTGCGCACTATAGAACTAGACTATACTATACTCGCGCTATACTAGGCAAACGGTAAACGTGTTCGTGAAAGCGAAATAAACACGTAGTTATCTGTTGAGAAAATTAACACATTAATAGAGTATAGAATACTCTACGTCTATGCTACAGTACGCTAGCGGGATTTTTCAACATTTAATTTTTTTGTCGCATCTTTACCAAGTGTAATAAAATCCGGTGTATCGTGCATATGCTTAAGTTTAACATCTGTTGCGCAGGCAGTCCCTACAATTACCCACACAGCAAGTATATAAAACCCAGAGCCCTAATTAAACCCTCTAAGGTGTTTCGTCATTGAACTTTTTTGAAATATTCGGGTTGTATACGTCGTGTATAATAACGAAGAAAGACCGTACAATGAATGCGTTACCGAGTAGCGATCCACGAGTACGCATGCGCACATGTTCTTACGGAATAGCAACAACGATTATCAATCACCGCTATCAAAGCTAACTCTTTACTTCCGTACGCGAGCAGCGCGTCCTACGCAAACACTCGCTAACAAATCCGGTGATAACGTCAGACTCCGTTAGACTGCGGAGTACATACGCAGCGATGCTAACACATGTGGCGGTATGTATCACACTGTGAAGGCAGTCCCACTGCGGGCCGGATTCAGGACGGGGCAAGCTGGGTAGTTGTGAAAACAGCTAACTGGGTGTTTTCTGTCATTGCTCAGCATACTTCGGCAGACAAACATATAAAATCTATAAGGTCATCCATCTCAACGTCGATTTTCTTGCTTGCTTATTCAGATTCTTTCTGCTTGAAAAAATTTACTTTATGGATGACTGTACTGTAGTTTTTAATATTCTAAGGTAGGGTGGGCATCCACTACTGAAGACAGCCCAGGGGCCTCCACATATCTAAATCCGGCCCTGACTGCGAGGAGCGGGAATTAAACCGATGAAAACACGCTAGAATGCGAACACTCGACGCGCTAAGAAAAAAACTCGAAAGACACGAGAAACGAGGTAAACAGGAGCGAAACGGTTGGCAAACACGAGTTGTTTCAAAGCGATTCAGCAGGCGGTGTTGTGTATGCGAGCGCGGGAGCGGATAGCGGACTGTAGCAGTAGTTTCGTACGCGGGGTTGCGCACTGGGCAATACCATCCTCCATGTGAAGAAAAAACATACCACGTCATTTTACCTCAAGAAGAAGCCAACATGTATAACATACACACATACACTGGCATGCGCACGCACACACGCACGCGCGTGCAGGAATTATAATTATAATATAATATGGAATGATTCTGCGTACACCAGCAACTCCTCTACGACAATGCTACAATGTTAGCAATTTTATTTCGCAACTTATTACGATCAAAAAACGAAGTTTTACGATTTAAAACTTATTACGATCATGTCATTTCCTACCCCAATACGTACGAGCTTCAACGCATATATTACTGACACACGTGGTCTTGTAAAATGTCGTCATAAAACATGGGACGTGATCTAATTAATAACATAATAATAACATTAATATCTAATAATCTCTAATATCTCATCATTAATATTATATTCACTAACTAGCAACTGGAATTAAATTAAAAGTAAATATATAGACTCAAGAACATGTATAGAAAATCGACGGTCTTTTATGACATGCCATTAAAATAATTCGTTCTGCATAAGCTTGCGCAGATTACGGGCGGCGGGGGGATATAATTAGCAATAATAACCCTTGCACATAAAATTAATAAATTAAATACAAGGTTGAAAGATGCCGGTCAAACTAGGACAGAAATATAGCGTAGACATTTACGATAATAAATAATGGCACCACAAAGGTCTGATTGGCTTAAGCGCAAAACATTAATTACATAAATATCTAAATAAAACCATTTCAATCAGAAGATTCTTGTGCTTACACCACAGCTTGTAGACATCACGACACGATAGCACCCACGTCTATATAACTTGCTACAAGTTATACCATAAAATGTGCATCTTTGTATATCGTTGAAGATTATAAAGGTGAAATTATATACGGACTGCGCATATGTTACACTAAGTTATTTTAAGTAACGACACGTGTTGAGATTGAAACCGAAATGTGTACGGACACGTCAGGCTTTTAACACAGAACACTCTTTGCCGAAACCGCGAAACTACACTGTTTATAATAACAATAAGTCCTGTTTATTTTTTTCATTTTCGCTAGCAGGGAGGCTTTGTAGTTTATTTTTGGCTTTTGCTTGCAAAATGTTTTAAATACAAGTCTAACTTTTACATGGTCTCAAATTAAAATGAAGCGGGGACTTAATTTGGTCCGCACACTTGAAACCGTAAATGTGAGTAAATCGCTTGTTCGCCTGTGAAATATTACCTGCCATTAGCAGTCACTTTTCTCATTTCACTCAATAACTTCATGAGATACCCACCCGAATTTTTTAATGTTGCTATATTCCAGCGAATAGATACAACATCAGAACTACATCAGCACAAAATAGCAGCTGCTCACACAAGAGGCAACCCTAATACAATTATTCAGATGGGGTACATACGCTTATATATAGGAGACACCGGATGCAGCCGCGACACCTTCCTAATCCTATAATTTCGTGCTTGTTTCAGTCACATTCAACACAGCCACACAACCTGACAAACAGCAAAACCTATCAACTATCTTTGTTTTGCTGCTGGGTGGTGTAAAGTTGAAGGCGTCGCATTCAACCCACTTGCGCACGGCCCTAAATATAAGCCAATGCGCACGTTCAAACAAGGACTCGGGTCTATGTAACCATTCGTTGTCCGGGAACCGGAGACCACAGAAAAACGGAGCTACCGCGCATAGTAGCATCACAGCTAGGACGATGCTCCGAATGACAGCTGCAAAAATATCCATGCATCATATATAATAGGTCATCCTTTCAGTGGCTCACCTGCGTCTTGGGGGACATCTATTAGTTGGTTCCCTCGCGAGACCTCACAGCCGTGCCTGGTTTCAACACTTGAATATAGTCATAATATCAGGGGTTAATCATGACAAATTGTCATTATTAACCCCTGATAATATCATAATATCATAATGTACTTATAATCTATAACCGTAAACTGGAATCCCCTAGCTACGACGCTATAGGACTTCCACGCAATGGCAAGGAACGATCTTTCATTGCATATAATAATAAATAAACTGCACGTGGTACTTTTTGAATAAATTATGCGCGCCCCATTTGCAACGAACGAGGAAGTTACAATAACGATATCCATTTCTGCAAGGTTGCAGGAGATCTGCGTACTAGGTAATAGCGTGGCTTTATCCTTTGTAAACACTCGGCGGAGGGGAATCGGCGCAGCGTATGCTGGTGCCTGTTTGCATTTCACGTGCAAAGGGGCTGTGAAACAAGTTTCCACGTACCCAAACACGGCATACACTTGGTGTGCAATTCAGTGCAACATTACAATAACAAACCTGCACTGTGTGCATGTAAGCTTCCCAGCAAGCAGTTGCCGGGGTGGATTCACGACACGGTACCGCGGAGAGTATGCTGTGTGAGAGATCTATACGTGATGCGGCCATGATGCCGAGGCGCGCCGAGGATTGACACTTTGTGTCTTCCAATCACAGCGTACGCCGCACCTCTCCTTTATAATTTCAAAGGTGGGGAACCATTGAGGTACGGAATCGCCGATCTCAAGAACTAGGGCATTCTGCTAGGCTAGAACGGTTTCCTACGATAGTTTGGCACAAAAACGAAAATAACACTCTGTTTAGCGCACTGCGCTACGTCTTTCTGTTGCATTTTCGCATCTCCGTAATCGAAATAAGCCCCGCCTTCTTCGTTGATTGACACTGAATGAGGCGTCAACGACGTGACCAGTTACTGCGTGTGGTAGGTGTTTGGCGAGACTGTTTGCTTTTCATAAATAATGAAAGGCCCGGCCGATGCATTTTGCATGGAAGTGGAAAAATTCGGCATTTTTACCCGGTTTCGGAAGTGAAGTGGTGCGTCATTCATTGAACATTGAAGTTTTTCTTAAAATTAACGAATTCCGAAAATCCCTGACCGCGCTACTCGATTGTTTTAGCCAATGAACGTAGCTGTGTGTGTGACGTCTTGCCCGCGCGCTTTATGCTTGGCTTAGCGGGCCTCGAAATAGACACCGGAGGCAGGCACCTCGCAACAAGCCTGTTTGTTTACATATAGCTTTGTGACATCAGGATGGGCGGTGTCGGGAGTTCTGCGATGATAACCTCGTAATTCCTCAGAATTTCTTAAGGTGCATGGAACATTTTACCAATTTAGTGGTGTCAGTTAGTCACGGATATGTCACAGTAAGTACTAACCGTAAATCTTTCACACACGTTCACCTGTTTTGCACACAGGCGGTGGATCATTGTGAAAAATTGTCTGAATATTTATTTTTATTGAGACGTTCCAAGTGCCTGTGCTTTCAACAGTCTTCTACGTCAATGCAATATCTTCATACTACTTCAGATAAGAGCGCCTCAGCACTTGAAGGTTTTTCAACTCGTAACACACGCCCGCGCTCTAAAATGCCACTTATGTCCGTGGCCAGAGGCGCCACACCCAAAACGCCAACTCACAACACAATCTATCATCTCTGTACTCTATATTTTTACTCGCCAGCTGAACTGCTGTGCCAATATTGATCAGGGATGTGTGTAGTGGCTCATTTACAACTTGTACGAGGCCAGTGCATTATTCTTTACGGGTTCCGCAAAAAAACACAATTCCACTTTGAACAATTTTTCAGGACCATTTCAATTGGAAGCTCTGCATAATGGACCCCAACAAGCCCGTTGACTGACTAGTCAAAAACATGGATAGGTGTAGTATATTGCTCTTATTAAGCTGCGAATATAGTTCTTATTTAGAACAATAGTCTATCATGTGTTATCTATTAAAATTTACAGAACCATTTAGCTTCTGACCGCTGTGGAGACGTGCTGGCCGTGCGCCTCGATTTGGTCGCATCGCCTTTGCCACTTATGGGTTACGGACAGCGCATCATACTTTAAACATTCCTCCTCGCTTAGGTTCATATCGCGCTGCTCATATATCACCGCCGGGCAAGCTGCGGCGGCTCATCACGCGGTGACCGCGCAGTACGCTCAGTGGATTTTCATACAGCTGGATAAGCGTGTCCTTGCCACCAATCTTGTAGTCATGTCTTCTCTGGAGTTCACCGAGCTTCTCAACGTGCAATGCTACAAATGTATGGAGATCACTGCCAGTATTTACTAGCACAACCACGGGTTCATGTCGATATAGACACTCTATAATGAACATTTCTTGTCACTCTGACGGCAATATTTATTCAGCTACATAGCCTACGCACAATGGCTTTGGAGATAGCTGCATACGCGTGGAGCCAACACTTGGTGATACTCCATTTAGGAGCGGTTTCCAAACTTTAATGTCAATTAATGGTCTAATAACATTAATATATATGGTCATTGGTCATGTCCACTATTAGGTTTGTGCGTTTAATGTCATTTAGCGTTAGGGTTTAGGGTTAAGGTTAGGGTAGGGTTAGGCATTATCATCATTAATCATTTAATCAATTAATGATATCGAAAGTTGGGAACACTCTAATGGAGCGTTAGCCCAACACTTTATGTGACTGAAACAGAGCCGACAAGCCCGTGGAAGGGAGGAGACGTCTAGAAGAATATCCAATTGACAAGTGGCGCTGCAGGACATATGCGTGCGGTTACCAACGGCGATAGCAATGATCAACGACGATAGCAATGATCAACGACGATAGTAGTGATCAACGACGATAGCAATGATCAACGACGATAGCAATGATCAACAATGATAGCAATGATCAACGACGATAGCAATGATCAACGACGATAGCAATGATCAACGACGATAGCCATGATCAACGACGATAGCAATGATCAACGACGATAGCAATGATCAACGACTATAGCAATGATCGCACACGAACAACCCGAATCACTCTTATCCCCGCGTGAAATCTGTGAATACTTCCTACTTACGACAGCGGGACGATTTATAAGAATTAATTTTAGGTGAATTCAGATGAAATTTGACAGCGACAGCGCTTGTAACAAAATGATAAACTAAGACATGCTTTAGGAGTCTTTACTCAGAGCCAAGTGTTATAGGGAAATATTTTAGTGACAGTTTTTACTTGACGCCTAGAGAAAGCGAGAAGAGAGGTCACGACCTGAGCTGAATTTGTCGGTAGGGTTCACGCATTTACTTACAGCCGCGTGTGTTTAAGCCTATTAAAGATGGGGAACTATGTGAGAACAGAAAAGCAGGCTGGCCGTTTATTCAAGAGAAACCTGTGAAATATTCCTCGGCTACGTTGAATGTTTGTGCGGCCAACACCAGTCCAATCGCTACAGAGGCGGAGCTTCTATAGAGAGATGAACTCATGTGTCCAAGTATTGAAGCACAGCATTACGAACTAGCAGAGGGGTAGAAACGCGAACGTGGCAGCCATGGTGGGTAAGACAAGAGCAATCTCCATTACACTGAAAAATATTTGGAACCGAACTCGACAAAAGTACAAACCAAAACAAATCTAAGAACCTTCAAGTCAATGCTGTACTGCCATTGGGTTCTCAGACATGGATAATGGCAAAAAAAGAAAAAAATCCAGACCTTCAGAAACAGCTGCTCACGAGTAATCCCACACATCCGAATGCCTGAAGAAATCACAAACCATATAGAAGCTATGGGGTGAGCAGAACAAGAACGGGTAGCCATACCGAAGAAAATGGCAAAAAAGAGTGCTCACATCATGTGCTCAACACCAAACTTTACCAATGGTATTGGCACGGAATCCTTAATGGTTATTAAATAGCCCACGTTCCTTATTAATTGTACGGGAAACCTGCCTTGTCTGAACGACGATGTCACATTTGCCCTGTAACAAACTTTACACGCTAGGACATTTTGTGAGAGCATATAAAACACTTTGTGCAACAAAAAACGTTTTGAACGTTTGTAAACGTTTTTGTCAACGTCACGTATTTCCCGCGGGGACTCACTCATCACACCGATGTGCTAAAGCATAATCCTTTGCACCCCACGCGGAGTCGTTTTAAAAGATCAATCCATGCCCATTGTGGTTCAGTAATGGGGACAATAGACTATCGCGTGCTCATCGGCACGTCCCCTGACACCATTCACATCCACACTTAATGGGTTTCTGGATGACTCTGAACAAAATACAGGTTCACAGCTGCTGCGAGGTCAGGCGTTTTTGCATGAACCCCGGCTTGTATTTTACAAATAATGCTACTGGCAGACCAACGAACTTCACCACACGTACGTCTGTATACGCCATATTTTTCGCGTACAGATATTTTCGCGAATTCAGACTTGACGGACAATTTCGCGAGTATGTAATTTCGCGGTCGGTGAATTATGAATTATTCGGTATTATTCGGTATGAATTAGTCACGTGTTGTCATTTTCGCGGTCGGTGACGCGTTCGCGAAATTCGCAAAAATTAAACCACAGCGAAATATACAGCGTATACAGTAATTGAAACCGGAGACGGCTGGTACCAGTTTCCGCAGATGAATACCTGCATTTCTCGTTTCTAGAACTTCATGCAAAGACGAACACGATTGATATTGTGATGTTGATATGCCACGTCAATTACCACTGCATGACGCTATTTACGCAGTAATGAGTATAATAAGAAAATCCATGGAATGATGTAATCACACAATGTCACATAGTTTCGACGTATATCGGTATCTATCATGCTAAGAAATACCAGGGTGCAAAATTAACGCGAGTCCGGAGTCAAATACTCCCTGATTTACTGTCGGACTCCCTGATTTGGAATACGCAAGAGTCCGTGTGACTCCCTGAAAATTCTGCCATACTAACTAGTTCGTTCTGAACAGAGCACGGCCTCGCCGAATTACCGTATTTTTTCAGATGTCCAAAGAAAATTGGGCAGACATGCCACCGCATGAATCTTCAAAATAAGCACATGCGTTATTGTTAATATCTTTAATTTTGAACTTCAGATTGCGGACGCCGTTATTTTGTTGCGGACTCCCTCTTTTTGAGGGTAGGGAGTCCGTTGGACTCCCGTGTTCAAAAGTTAATTTCTACCCCTGAAATACTAATCAAACTTCGTGCATATTTGTGGAATTTCGCCTCAAAATATTGCCTAACAGCTTCTCACAATTGTAGCAATTATCGCACGTATAGTTGTAAAGGTAGATGGAAGCGCAACTTTGTAATCATAGTCACCCAACGTAACTACAAGACGTCTGACATAACTTCGCCGTAAACCACTTCGTTCCAGCATCTTCCCAATTACATGGCGACGCTCCAGCTAGACCGATTCCGTAATTCGTTGATGATTAGTGAGAATCAGAGATAGGCTTAGCCGCAGGGACTTTTGAAATCAGTTGCTTGCAGCAATTATAAATTCTCGGCTATGTGGCAGCACTAATCTGTGTCAACATCCGTGGCTCCCATGGTTCAAGCAAACAGAAATGGCGGCAGCACTGCATTTCAGGCCATAATAAAAATATTGTTTGTTTGCCCTTACCCAACCGACCCGCCAGAACAGGGCCGACTCAAAAAAATTTATTGATCTTTTCCATTCTTTATTTTTTTCCAAATTTTATCACTGTACATTATATAAATCTGTAGGCAATACATTATATGTACCAAGCAAAACAAAAACTCAACATAAAAGGTATCTCCACACAAGCACACCCGAGCATGTAGACGCCATGCTGAATTTGTAAAAAGACCCCCCTCAAAAAAGCCTACCTATCTACCCAAACTTTTCAGCCTGGGTCGGGTGAAGGCAAACAAATTGTGGCCTCACTGCTGATACTCACGCCAAATGGAGCTTTCATCGCTCCCGATGGTGTCTTACATCGGAGTTAAAAGGTTTTTTTTCAATATGACAGTTTTTCTCAAACAGGAAGCATGTGAGTAATTCGGTGTAAAATGGCACTCGAGCTGCAGGCTATTACCAGTCTATTATGCCCAGTCAGGTCGTTTTGCATTATAGCAAACACAGCTGCCACACACGCGTGCACGCACGTACGCACGCGCACGCGCGCACACATACACGCACGCTCGCGAACACAAGGCCCCGCTCACATTGTAGATACGGATCTAAAACCCGGTTGCTGCGCTCGCTACAAAGACAGTTTTAAGGATAACCTAGAAAATAGCCCGCTGCGTTTGCGACTGTAACCGATACAGACTGGAACGGTGGCTGGCCGCTTGCGACGTGCAGCAGAGTATAGCTAGCTCCGCAGCGTACTGAGCGTATTTCACTAAAGCTTCACTCTATCACGAGCTGCGACCATAAACATCCCGGGCAGCAGCTCCGAGATTCAGATTGTGGGATCCCGGGATGTGATTCAGATTCCGGGATGTCATAATACTGAACAATAAAACCTTAAACTGCCGGTATAAAACGAGATGGCACGCGTGTCGCTCGCAAAATTCACCGTAAATTTTCGTCGCTGAATCGTGCACGATGGTTTGTAAACCCGGGCTTGAACAGCGTTTCAATACACAACACGTCGTCTGCGTCTGTATGTAACACCGTAATAGGTATTACCCGGGAACGCTCTACCATCCAATATCCGGAGTGTCGCAGAAAATCGAGTGGTTGGTACAAAACTCGATCAGCAAAGGGACTCAATATTTAAAAAAAAATAAAACGAAACCATGTGTGTCAGTGTTATCGCACAACTTTCAAGTCATTGTGCAATCGACGAGTGCGCAAATATTGACCTCGCAAAATGCAATTTAGGACGTGTAGTTTGTAATTTACATTGCACACAGCATGCACGGGTTCGTCACCCGGCAGCCAGGCCTCCCATTAACGGTCAGCGGGCTCCCTATTATTCTCCGAAACGCGCATGATAAACAAGAAACGAATTAGCAATAATTGCCAGCGTCACGCAAGTCTGTGCCTGTTTGCCGACGGTACAACACCAGCTACAATGGCGCCGTGTGCCGACAAAGCCAGACGTCGACAGAGCCAATCTCCACTCCACCGCCATAGCCTACAGCCGACACGTGCGCGCGTACATGCAGACCGCTGTTCGCCCGTGTCATTCAGGTGATAAATTCAGCTATGCGCTGTTGGACGCTGCATGGTTAAGGGACGCTGGTGACTTGACATATGTTTGACAACAGCAGGCGCGAGCGGGGGCACGGGCTGCCTCTCTGTGACTGTCAGGCGCTCACTAATGAAATCCCTCACAATCGCAGGGTGTGTGTCATAGTGTGTGTGTGTGTGTGTGTGTGTGTGTGTGTGTGTGTGCGTGTGCGTGTGCGTGTGCGTGTGCGTGTGCGTGTGTGTGTGCGTGTGCGCGTGCGTGTGCGGGTGCGTGTGTGTGGGTGTGTGCGTGTGTGGAGGGGGGGGGGGTCGCTAGTGTGCGACATTCTTCAATATAGCCCTGCCAGTATTTTCGATAGTCTCGGTAGTATCTTTTCATAACGATGATCCCCGTGTTGAGCCTTCCGATTGGGCGCTATCTTTTTGTAAGCGAACTCTGCAACGAACGGGTTTATTGTGCATTCGTATTATTACAGCAAACAGCAATTAATGGTGATTGCTTTAATTGCCATAGTACAAAATTCGATTATAACGGCTATAATATTTAAACAAGAAAGGTTTTATTTGACTATAAATACACACACACACACACATATATGTATATATATATATACATGTATATATACGCGATTGTTATCAACTATTAAAGCAGAGAGAGATAGTGTGAGAGAGAGAGAGAGAGAGAGAGAGAGAGAGAGAGAGAGAGAGAGAA
>NW_014577287.1:92206-103867 GCF_000485595.1 Priapulus caudatus | reverse complement strand
CTCTCTCTCTCTCTCTCTCTCTCTCTCTCTCTCTCTCTCTCTCTCTCTCTCTCTCTCTCTCTCTCTCTCTCTGTGTGTGTCTCTCTCTCTCTCTCTCTCTCTCTCTCTCTCTCTCTCTCTCTCTCTCCCTGTGTGTGTCTCTCTCTCTCGCTCTCTCTATCTCTCTCTCTCTCTCTGTCTCTCTCCCGTCCCCTCCCCTGCAGTACCAACGTTCGTTTGTCAGACTAAATAATTGACAATGACGAAGAGAGAGAGAGATACAACAAGAAGAAAGAAACAAAGAAAACAAATTTGTCCACTTCGATACTAACGGCCAAGGGAGAAGTAGGCAGACTATGAAGGTCGCTCATTATTATGGGTCACTATTGTGTTAACTACTTTTATTTGCACACCTTTTCATGTGTCAAACCCGTAATTGACTGGAAGCGTAATCTTCTAGCACATAGGTTGCATGTAGTCAGGTGTCCACATACAAACAGAAATCCACACCTTAGTATGAATACCCTGCTAACACACATATACGTGACGTCTACTGCAAGTTGGTATAAGCAAGACAGGATTCAAATATAAACATAAAACTTACCATGCTCAGCCTCAATAAGAACTATTTGGCATACTTATTATTACAATTTACACACACACACACACATATATTAAATATATATATATATATTATATAACTGCACGCATATCAGGAGTAAATAATATAGGCGGAGTTAGATACGCCATAATAAAGGAAAGTCAAAATATACTATCGTGATCCCATCTGCGATATTTATCACGTGTATAACTCAATGAACTTGAACTCAAAAGCTATACCTTAAACATTCACCTAGCATCGTGCAAACCCGTTTTCCCATATAGGGCATATACATTCACATTCCGGAGATATACAATGAAACGTATGGCACGGTTTTCGATAATTCCGTTATTTTACCGAGAATTCGATATTATTTACTTCTAATCTCGATTCTGTGACTCTATATATTATAATACACAGGTGTTCTTAAAACACTTAATTTAGTTTTGCCTTTAATACCACGCAATTTGTCATGGCGTAAGTAATACTAAAATAGATAAGAAAAACAGCTGAAACTGTGCGAAATTTACCCGTTTAAAATAAATTTGCGAAATTTACCCGTTTAAAATAAAAATTTTGTCTGGTAATTAAACCGATTGGCTATAACCTGGCAGCAAATTCAATTTTTGCACTATTTAAGCACAGATTTTCTCATTTATTATTGCAATTTTCGCAGCTTTTGTCAACAAACACATGATAAACGAACACGTGTATATAGACGTCAGATAAAAGCTACTGTGACACGATCGCTCGACCAAACAACAACCGCTGTACAATTCACGAAATTTGTACACGTCGGCGAATCCATCCTATTGCTCTTCTTTTTCAACAACTTTCTCCCGAAACGCAATGACCAATGCAGCGGTTACAGTCTGCATAATTTAGAATGAGATTGAAGCGGTACACGAGTAGACACGTACTGCGTCGCATGGCCACAGAGAGACCCGCGCGCATCTATATGGTTTAGTCGCGTCGTTTATGGCTGCAATCCCAATTACCGTTACGCAGCCAGTGACATGAATGAACTAACACCACTTGTGCTGCGAGACTCCCCGATGAGCTGTTACTGCCGGGGAATAAAAGCTATAAAGCATTCCACCAAAAATCATGGTTCACCGATAAATGACCGTTGCCGCACACGCGCACGCGCACAAACACGATCATTCACGAACATGTACACGCACGCACACGCTCACGCACGCACGCACACGTACACGCACGCACACGCTCACGTACGCGTATACGCACACGCACGCACACGCGCATGTACACGCGCACGAACATGTACACGCGCATGTACACGCGCACGAACACATATACGCACGCACACGCGCACGAACACGCACGCACACGGGCAAGAACACGTACACGCACGCACACACGTGTATGAGGCGAGGAACTCGGCTGTGTAACGATCGCTATGGCCTGTCTACCGACAGCGTATACTACTCAACACATGCGAAATGCGAAATGTAATAAGTTATCTCACCGTGTTCAACGCATCTCTTGTTCAAAACACTTATTAGTAATACGGAAAAACTACGCATCTCATGAACCGGAGTAATTAGTATGAGCAAGACTACATTGCACGCGCAGCCGTGTCTGTTTGCGATGTAACTGGTGCCAATTACACCACAGCACTGCTAGTTTCTTCGATTTGCTGCTAGGTTTCTAGTCATAAATATCAACCCTGAAAGGACAATCCTCTTCCATTCCCGTCAGTAGGTTAGGTCTAAATGGGTGTTAAATTAACACAGCCACCAGTCGCCCATCAATAAATCATTTAGGTCATTCTAACCTAGTCCGGCAAGCGCTATCCGGACATATCACGATTCCTATGATATCGCTTAACGACTAATTCGTTATTAAATAGCACTGCAGGGTTAGTTGAGTATCCAACTTGAAGAGAATCTTAAAAATCTAGCAGTGCTCAGAAGAAGTGTTACACTGTCACTAGCAAATACAATTCAAAAAACCAGTGAAACGCGAACATGAAAATGTTTCTTTCCCATATTTGTATAATAAACATTTCACACGACTTACAACAACGTAACGGGCAGCAGGTTTCAATAACGGGTCACGAAGTTTATTATTTGATCCTAAAGATGCCGTATAAAATAACTAGCACGTTGACCCAATGCCCTTTGACTGGAGCCATGCATCCAACGTGTGAACTTGGAATGCGCGTATTTGCTACGACCCGAATAGGCGAATACGAACACTGAAGGTCCTTTCCTTCTTGAGCTATTACAAACTAAACCATGGACGTTGCGAAAGCTGCCTAGCTGCCAACCACTGACATTGCACTGACCCACGAGTCCACGACTAAACGCTGTCTTGTTTACCACGCGCGCGGCTGTCAGTTCTGTAACATGTCTATACGGACGTAAATTATGTCGATTGAATGTTCCGAAACGTCTAATGGTCTAACCTTGTTAGAACTCACGGACATTCTCTCTAATCTGATTCCGCACAACCTTCTATTCCTGTCCGCTCTACTCCTTCATTCTTAATTCAATGCTTCAATGCTTCAAGTCAAAATCATCGATTATAGATCAAGCGATCACAGCTCGTGAGCGCAACTCTAGCCCTTGATTCATCCTTTCACTCCTTTGATGACAGCTCACATCAAGCGAGCTGCACCTATACGGAGTTCAAATTTGCCCATCCCACGCGGCTGTAAATGAGCTGTATATGATTGCGATGCCGCTACAGACTCCTTCTCACCGGCTGAGCGTACAGCGTACAAGGTAACGCGATCGGTCTAGTTGAATGTAGGTGCTTGCGCGGCCTAATCTTGTACAAATAAATAACGACGCTTAGACAAACGGCGAGTACAGGACTTCTGCATTACACCTCCTTCAGATGCAAACCTCGATTCGTATCTCGAAATAGCTGGATAGTCGGGGATCGTAGACGCGATTTCGTTAACCGGTACATGCGGCGGCGTCGCGCGTTTTCGTCGGGTCGTATTTATTGCCAAGTTGATGCCACATGCTGAGGGCTGCAAAAGCAGGCCGCGAAAAAAAAACACGTTTTCGGGGATTTTACTAGACGTCTTAGCTAAGGTTCGACAAGTATATGAACGCACAATACAAGTAACTTACAGCCTCACCCACTGCTGCGACTATCTACTGTCCTGTTGCATCACGGACACAACGAAAAGCAACTATGAACGATGACCTACTGATTGGTGGAGGCTAAACCTTGTTAACTGTAAGGCGTAAATTCATACTATTCTATATAGAGTGTAAAACTATGGCCTTGGCCTATACTGTTCAGAATAAAGAGTTGTTATCTCTGTGTTGGCATGGGAGAATTACGGCAGTACAGTTACCAGGAATGCCCTTCTGGGCATGTCCAGCATAGACATTAACTCATCAAATGTGTCATTTATAAAACATTCCATCAATCAGTCGGGCATACAGTCAAGACATACTTGAGATACTTAGTATATAATCTCTACCATCAATTAAATCGGAGCTATACTAGTCAGAAATTCATCACCGATTGAGCCTGGAATATAGAACCGGATTAGGTAACTTGAGAAAAAAGTCCGCACCCAAGAGAACTCAGTAGAATGATTAGAGTTTTTTTTAGACAGTTAATATTACCAGTGGTTGCTGCGAGAAAAGATCTGCGTATGAAGTTCACCCGTGCAGTGTATTTACTCGCCATGTACTCACTCGCATAATTCAGACTGCACTAAAGACACTGCAGCAAAATGGATCCATTTTTCGTATCACTTAACCCCTTCACAATGAGTCCATTCAGCACCTTTTAATTTCCCGCACAACGTACAGCTGCAGAGGGGCAGCTGCTCTGCTGTTGTCACACGTAAACGGCGGCAACTCTGCTTTCATTCGAGTATGAATCTCGGTGGCGTTGCCCCGGACATATGTTAAGTATGTAATAAGCTGCAGACACCTGGTGTGAGAGACACCGGTCACATGGCATGCAGAGACAAGACAACATGACAGCATGTGTTGTTTGCGTGTACGACAGACACGAGGACAGTTTAGTTTTCTAACAAGATGTGCTGCATTATACTTACTGACACCAATGGGTGATATGTTGGAGGCATACGCACACATAGAGCTTCCAAGTAAACGGTGGGTTTTCCTATGTTTGAACTTGTTTTATATTTATTTTGCCTGCCCTTGAAGGCCCTTTATTTAGATTGCCCTGTTCGACATGACTTTGTGCACCCAGCAAATGATGCAGCAATCTGAGTTGGCTAAATGCATTTACTCTCAATTTATAGCAATACTTATTACAATGTGGAGCACGAACCGCACTGAAAACATTCATTGATTTGTTAAATTTGGCTGATTATAAGCAAATAGCAAGACCAACATGGTTAAAATTAGCCAGGATATTTGAAGTATAACTATAAGTTTCTATACAAATTCAGACTAACAACAATATGTATATATATACTATCTATCAACCTTGCCACGAGCAGAGATCTCAGGATTTCGAAAAAAGCTGAAATTGTTTGGATTTCTACTTTTTTTTGCATCTGAAACATATATATATACAGACATTTTTTATCAGTAAGTCAAACATGAACATTGACTTACAGTTCAGAGATCTGGTCATTAATTTGGCTGCATCGTTGTGACAGCCAGGCGTCAACAAGAAATTCCAAAAAATCCAAAGTAAAAATAGAACAAATGTTTTTTAAGCGATGAGGTTGAGAGTGGGTGAGAGCTGTATATATATCTCCTGGTATATATGTGACTACTCTCATTACCTAGTGGTCGAGGCCCAGGCAAGTAGAAATAGTAATATACACTTTGTACGGAATAATTACTGTCTAATAACCGTAGTAATTAGACACAAGAGTGGGATTACATATTTGTATATTATTGAAAAGGGGATTAGATGCATGGTATCCTGCGATCTGGTTAACTAAAGACATGATACATACCCGGTGACACTAACACCTGGTATAAGAACAGTAACGTGTTAACCTATTCCCTAATAACTACACTGCTCCAGTATAGATACAATAATGTAACCCAACAATCCCTACTCTTGTTGGGTTACATTATTGTATCTAGTTGCACTACTTCTGCATCTGGGTGTTGCCGGGAATACGGTACCCGCGTCTACTATTATATGGGACTGAACCGATTACAGTACCGATTTAATGTAAACGACAATTAAACACTCCTCAAGAGAGAGAACAGTAGTGCACACAGCTGCAGCAGCAGTAGCAGCAGTAGTTACAGAGCTCTGTGTACGAGTTTCTCCACTGCGCCGATGGCAAGTACCGCGGTTGTCCTCCTTTACTTGCCAGTGCTACCTTGGACAGTGATACACACCAATAAACCGCTGTGGTTAGGTGGACCCAGGTTTGCATGTGCCCTTCCTATAAATTTCCTTGTTTGTGTTCCCTCCATGCCTGTTATTTATTCTCCCTGCCCCACATAAAAGGGGTTGAGAGCGTAAATTGACTTGGCACCTGTCCCTTGGAGTGTTTGCCTTTATGTCCCTAAAATGCCCTTGGAGACCCCTAAAATTGGTAGATTACCCCTATAGAAACATTTGCCTTGTCCCAAAAAATGAAATGCGGCCACTACAACGGACACCACCTCATTTTTACATCTACCGATTTTTTTTAGCTCAGTCCCATAGCCATACAGTGTCGTGTTGTATAGTAGCCCATTTATATATATCAAGAGCTAATAATACTTTATAAGAGGTATTATTAGCTCTTGATATATATATATATTAATATATATAATAATATATTATACTGCTATATAACTACGCATCGTTATTCGGCTACTGAATTTAAACATGAGATGTTTCACCAAACATGATCATCTTTAGACAGGTGTGCGGGGGAGGAGTACACTGTATTCTGAATATGATCTGCGTTCAAAGTGGAATGAATGATACACTTGAGTGGTTTGACTCGGCGAAGAACACCCTAATGTCTACAGTACAGTAGCTAATACAACAACGTAAACAAAGAATTATTTATCTTTACCTTTCTGATCGGTAATACTCGCTTCTACACAGCGTCACAGAATTTGTCCGGTGGCGGGTACACAGTACACTGATGTACGTCCCATGCGTGCACAATCTTTTTTTACGTTGGTTCCTCCGTTGACGCTGTGGCCCGTCTCGTGTTGGTAGAAATGCGCTACGAACTCGCGCTACGAACTGCGCTACGAAACTGCAAAACTGCGCTACGAACTCATAATATTGTATCTAAAGTCCCTCACGTTCCAACGTGTGCTGTCATCGGGGTTAGAGATAAGCAATCGTAACCTCCAGGCGGCAAAGCTTGTGAATTCTCAACACCACTGTCCAAAACTACATATCGTCTAGGATCAACCACACAGACTAACCAGCAGACATTAGCTCTAGCAGACATAAACACCGCTCATTCAGCGTTAGCAGCGGCAAACGAGTTTCAGGAGGTCTGAAAGGGGCATTGGGAAATCGCACCGACGACCGCCCCCCCTGTGGTAGCTCTTTCATATTTAACGGGCACGTGAGGTCGGCGTATAAAACGTAAACTCAGGAGTGAATGAAACAAGTTGTTCTTATTAACGCCTGATAAAATCACGAAGGTCTTAGTCGAAATTGGCGAGTGACGATGTTTCTAAAGTACAACGGCGACCGGTTTATAGATACTGACCACATATGTGCATTATCCATGCGACGGCTGCTGCTTCTCGTGAACCAGTAAACACATCCCCGTAGTGTCGACCAATTTAAGACCCCCGCACTCGACGCTCAGTTGGAGTAATAGCACTTGCGATGAAAGAGGTATAGCTGATACATGTCCGACGAATGTTGGTTCAGTGGGCCCAGGTGAGTCGTCGTGAGCAACATTCATTAGTGGTCTATGCCTGCGGCTAATCCAACATCAATGACTTTCCTTTAAACGTCTTGACGGAGGAAGGAAAACTTTTTATAAGGGAAGTCGCATACAGACATGTATCATGTAGAGATGTTACATTTATGCGTTAAAGATTTTACATCGTCCGCGGAATATTTTAACGGGACAAGAAAATATAAGAAGTAGCAAAATAAGCTTTACAGTATGTATGTCCGCTGTGTATGAGCGCGCATTTCCACGACTTTGGCTAATACATACACACACATATATATATATATGTGTGTGTGTGTATATATATATTAATATATATAACGTACACGAGTTACCTATGTCCCATATTCTTGTGGCGCGCCTGTCAGTGTTGACAGCTACTGATCACATGCGCGCGAGCGTACCATCTGTCACCGTGCAAGACAGCGCACGTGCGCTGTTCACAAAACACATCCCGGGAATTCACGAGCGACCACGCTGCATTCGTAACTTGGCATGTGAATACTACATATCGTAACATCGCGGGTACCTCGGTATATACATATCATCAGGAGTGTATCAATATTGATACACTCCTGATATCATAACATCGGGCACCTCGGTACATATCGTAACATCGGGTACCTCGGTACATGTATATCGTAACATCGGGTACCTCGGTATATATCGTATAACATCGGGTACCTCGGTACATATCGCAACAGCGGGTAACTCGGTACATATCGTAACATCGGGTACCTCGGTACATATCGTAACATCGGGTAACTCGGTACATATCGTAACATCGGGTACCTCGGTACATATCGTAACATCGGATACCTCGGTACATATCGTAACATCGGGTACCTCGGTATATATCGTATAACATCGAGTACCTCGGTACATATCGCAACAGCGGGTAACTCGGTACATATCGTAACATCGCGTACCTCAGTACATATCGTAACATCGGGTACCTCGGTACATATCGTAACATCGGGTACCTCGGTACATATCGTATAACATCGGGTACCTCGGTACATATCGTATAACATCGGGTACCGTCGGGTAACAGTATAGTACTCCATTTGATCATAAATCACAACGATTGCGTATAGTATTGATGCAACATGACGACTAATTATCATGTATAGCTTAGTTTTCTTTTATTAATATAGACGAGCAAGTTTATATTCTTTAATTTCTTTTATTATTCACCATCGCAATGAATTGAAGTCACAGAGATAAACAGACAGCGTTGTCGCTCTACGCATCGAATCCAATCGGGTTGGCGGTGCGCTGACTTGCTCGTGTATTCATTCGCTAGCATTTATCCAGACACTAAGATGCTGTTTACAGCACATCACATTACCTGTATTTCTACTCCTGTAATCATCGCACAACTGTCACCGTCGCGAGCAGGCGCAATGATGACATCATGTTTCGCACTGCATGCACCGCGAGTGCCTGCCCCCTAATGCCCAGCGGGGACAGCACAGATACGAAGTGACAGGTAATGCTAATCTCAAAAGCAAAGCGGGATTTCATATACGACGAATACATCTAGGAGACTGCCGCAATGCGTTGCAGGGTCTTGCATGGCCGTGTTTAAGTAAACTAGCTGTTATTTAATCGAGTCGGCACAGCCTATAGTGCCAGATGTCTAGGGTAAGTGCAAGATACCGGTGTGTCTAGGGTATAACCAGACTGCTTACACGCACGCACGCACGCACGCACGCACGCACGCACGCACGCACGGAAACCCCGCAAACACGCGCACGCACGTACGCAAACCCCGCAAACACGCGCGCGAACTTATACGCATAAACTGCACTGCGCACGCGCTCACGCATTCTACAGGCCCCCGCACACGGTGCGCATTCGGCGCGCGCCAACGGCGCTGAGCCAGAAAAATCAAACACGATAGATATTTTTCTCGCGCGCGCCTACGGCGCACGCCGCCAGCCCGCACACGGTGCGAATTTGGCGCGCGCCAAAGTAGTAAAAGCAGTAGAAGTACCGTAGCAGTAGCAGTAGGACGGGCCATGGTACTGTCTATGCAGATCTGGTGGCTCACCGCTGTAGCATCGCAAGTGGTGGATTTCAGAGGTGCGCCATTTTTTATTCGAAGGAGAGCGAGAGAGGCCCGTTTTTTAGCCAGTTGGGCAGAACTCTTATGATGGTGCGACCGCCATACTTAGTGCACATCATGTTGTACCAGCCAACATTTTTTCTTATAAACCAGCTCAAATAAACCACAAGATAGATCGATAGGTAATAGACAAATCGGTTGCTATGTGATATATTTCAAATGTTTCGTATTTCTATCATTCTGATCTTCCCTTCCTGTGGGGCGTAGTTAGTGGGGGACGCGCATGAAGCGCTCGCTGCAAATGCTAGCTGGTGATAGCGGGATATCAGTCTCCATATTAGCGCGAGCACCTTGCATCAACCAGCACAGTAATTATTACCTCCGCCCACGGAGTGGAGGAGGTTATGTGATCGCTCTCGTGTAGTGTGTTCGTGTGTTAGTGTGTTAGTGTGTTCGCGCGATCGATATTAGCGCGTCGAGTCAGCGAGCCAGCCAGCGAGCGAGCGGCGAGCCAGCTCGTAACACATACATGTTACATGCTGGCGGAGGTATGCACTCTCCGTGAGTGCCCTCTGTCTAGTTACCTGAGTGACACCCTAGCTCGAGTGGCTAACATAGAGCGATTCGCATATTGCGATCGACCGTAAGGAAATATGGGTGTCAAGCTAAACGCCCGGGAATTTTCCATCCATATCTGGCCATTCGTACTCGTGAAGTGCGAGATTGAGTTTACATGTCAATAGAGGCATCGACTTTTGAGTTACTTCAAGGTGCTCATTTTGTGGTAGGTTGTTGATCTCTGTCACTATGGCTTCCTGCCTAATTATGGCGGTTGACAGACAGCCAAGACGAGAGTGATTAGTAAACATAACAAGCCCCATCTCCCGATGACAAGTATGTAAAACCTGTGATTACGACTATCGCTCTGAGGAGACCGTGACGGAGAGGCACGTAGAGAGAGAGAGAGCGAGAGAAAAGAGGTTTAGTCGATATTGACACGATCCCACAAAAGCTAGTCCACGACATCGTGTGCAGCTGAGACGTTGTAGGTCAGACGACTGATGAAATATGAAATATCAACGGCCCCTTTAGGCAACGGCTAAAGTTAATCAGATACGAGGCAACACACCCAAGGTCGTTATCATGCTATAATAATATTGTTGTATATTTGCGAAGGAATATATAGAGTTTTGTGGACTGAGGAAAGCGATATGTTGTTTAGGGTCGGGGTAACATTGATTTTTGAGGAGGGATTGATTTTGATTTGGGTTGGGTTTGGGGAGTCTATGTGTATGATGGTGGGGGGAGGGGGTGTTGAAGGTATGGCAAGAGAATGTCAGGGCAAGGTTGGTAAAGAAGGTAGGCTATGGTAGGGCCGTATGGCGCAAAGCGCTATTTCGACGATGCGGCTCAGACTTTTTAAAATGTACTCACATAATTATCTAGCTCATGAAAAATACACATCTACCTGCACCATACAATGCATTCTATCACGCGTTACATTCTGTCCATAAAGAAACGTTTTCTAGACATAAAACTCGCTCCGCAAAGCTCGAATTCGAGAATCAAAGAATACTTTCGAATTCATCAGATGTCATCGCCGAAGCCAGCTGGGATTTATATGATACGAGTTGGCGCGGCTCGGTGCCAACCGGGCACGTAAATATTGACAGGCGCACTGCATTCCAACATGCGCGAGAGCAGATTGCTCTGCTGGACAGACGGACGGCTCAGTCTCTAGTAAGCTTCCATGCTCTTAACAGCAGATCCGCGAATCAGAGAGACAGCCCCAGAGACGGCTTGCAGTCATCCGTTTCTCAAGACAGGGACATTGGTTGACGCGCCGTAGTGAGTCTTATTTTGCAACCCACCGCAGTGCGGAGTAGAGCGGCGCCGGAATTACATGGGACCTTCCTTTTGCAGCGTCCGTACTTTGATGTGTTATTATTAAAGCATATGATCAGCGTGGGTTATCCGTCTGCGTATATCGACCGAAGTACATGGAGACCGAGGGGATAATGAGGCAGAGATAAGACAGAGAAGTGGGTAGGGGGGAAGGAGAGAGAGAGAGAGAGAGATGAGGGAGAAGAAGAAGGAGGAAAAAAGAAGGAAAATGTGTGGAAGGAAAGAGAGAGAGAGAGAGAGAGAGAGAGAGAG
>NW_014577287.1:85995-92196 GCF_000485595.1 Priapulus caudatus | reverse complement strand
AGAGAGAGAGAGAGAGAGAGAGAGAGAGAGAGAGAGAGAGAGAGAGAGAGAGAGAGAGAGAGAGAGGCTTCATATATCTGTTTGCCGACGCGTGTAAGAGGGGTGTGTGCTGGCTTTCGGGTGTGTATGTACCGCTATAATTAGTAAAATATACTTGGCACTCATTCTTCGGTTATGATTTGTTTATAATAAAACAACCATCAAACTATTATTAAAATTCCTGTTAGTTCGACATCGTCAAATCACCGTATCTTGATCCTTATTTTTCGACGTTCCTTTTGCGATGTTCCGATATGTACTAAACACTAAAATATATCTCCCGTTTGTATGAAAAACGGAAACACTCCGAAAAATATATGCCGGGCAAGAAATCACGCACCAAAAAACGTAGCCCAATCATTTACAATTCCTTGTTGGCCTATGACGCCTCCCCAAAATTAAACATATCATTATGCATGTTATATATGAATTTAAACATATTAATAAACAGATTATGGATTATCTATTACTTTAACAAATACTACATAATATAGGATGAACAATATACGATATAAATCATATATGATGTACGAGTTCTCCAATGTAATCTTAGTACGGCATCAGCACATATAGCGGCGTCATGGTTGTAATCTCCAACCCCACTGCTTACATTAGGCTAGAAGAAAACAGTAAATACCTTTGAGGCGAAAGCTGCGTTCGTGGTGCTCTACTACTGCACGAAAATAGGCTGCTTGCATGTTTTCTGGATTTACATCAATAAACAGAATTTAACGAAACCAATAATTTTAAAACATGTGCGCTGTCATCCAGACGGAGACACCATGCCACGAGCAAGCATTAGCCGACGTATGAATGGAATTGAATTAATCCGGCGCTCATTTTCGAGAGCGAAGCAGTGCTAAATGCTAAAAGCTACAAAAGTGAAACACGTGTAATAATAACAGACATAGCAGCTGTAGTGAAACAGAATGAGACACGCCGAGAGTCTACTTGCTACCACGTGGAACAAGACGAGCAGTTTTCTGACACGATCTCTGTTAAAAAATATCAAGTGGCAGCCACATGGTGTGCTGCATTATAAAGCCATGGTATCCGTTTTCACGCCGCCAGATGACGATGCGTCTTATACCATACCACAGCTACATAGGTCTTCTAGGGTCATATGCTGAGATACATACATCCCGATGATCCAGTGTCCAGTTTCTACCACATGCAAAGCTTGTCCATGGTGTGGTAATGTGGAGGGCAATAAGGGTGGAAGCTATGGGGCCTAAACTGTATATCGTCTCACAGGTATTGCATTTTCAATACCTATAACTGCTATAAGTAAGTAGTTAATATATTGTAACTAACAGTTGCTATTGCCATAGCAAAATTTATTTTTGAGAATATTAACTGTTGTTCCACACTTTCGTTTGAGATGTTGTGGCACTATTTTACATCTATACTATACAAATAAAACTGACAGCATTACAATTTATCATAGGAATCATATTTGGGGGTCACTTCATTAGATCAACAATCCACAGTGACATTTTTAGTCGTATGAGCACATCAAAATAATGTTTCCCTCTGCAATTATTGTTTATTAGGTAAGCATCGATATATGCGCTGCATGGAGGGGGAGGGGGACGCGCTACATAGAGTTGCGGCTGCATGTGTGTATACGCAGATGTTAGCCAGAGAGTATAATTTAGGAGCGGACTTGCGCCACGGCACGCGAGCCACAGTGTGATGAGCTACGAAACACATGCGCTGCACAAGTGACAACGAAAAGGCGTTGATTTACAGTCACGTCTCCCACTATGTCTGACCTCTTTTGCTCCCCAGCAGCATCACATCCGGCGACGCAAATGATTGACGTAATAATTCTATAGGGTTATAGAGTCTTAAGCTACGACTGTTACTTTTACACGACTGTTACTGATTTTTATGCGGACTAACTAACAGCCACAGAGGGGTATAGTTTGTTTCGGGGCTTCTCATGAATTCATGAAATTCTCATGAAAGATACAAAATCTCCGCTGACGCGAAATACCACGTGGCAAATTGTAAAACAATTTTACGTAAAGTAACACTCCACACTTATATATATATATATATATATATATATATATACTAATATTAACTGTTTATATATATATATACATATAGTATTAATATACTATTATATGTTAGAGACCGGTTCAGCGCGACTTGGGTTGTGCACATACGTGCCATGTTAAACTGATGTGTGTGACATACTGCGGACAATTACAGTATCATTAGCTATTATAATAGTCCATGCACGGTCTATTACACAAGAGACTTAGTCGCAATCATCCGTATATCATAGACACACGGGGCACTGAACTCAAGCAACCGATGAGTACAATAAATGACACGAAGTGGTCACCGAGGTCCTAACCTCAGTGATTTGTGATGAGGAGATGTCAGGTTCGAGCCTTCATTCGTCTTTTAATTTGTTTTGTTTGTTTGGTTTACATTTTTAATTCTCACATAAAAGCTCTTACTATAATGCCAACGATTGTCTGTGTGATAGCTGTATATGTAGCGTACGTAGCGAGCCAACCATGAACGCTAACAAAACCCCAACTACAACTGAAATCATAATCAACGGGTATAATCGTAAAAATAACCTCAAACATAATCCTCACCACTGTAAATGATGCCAACCGTAACAACCGTGACAGAAAACCCAACTAATACCATCATTATCGTGTACATATAATTGTACATTCAGCAACAGTGTGACACTGGGCACAGGGTCGCACAGGCCACATAGAATGAAGGGATAAACAGCATAATATACCCAAATAGTTCAGATATAATTTCATGATAATTTTAAACTATGATATGAGGAATTATATGATTTAATATGAATTATACAGGACCGAGGAAGAACCCTTGAGTGATTAATTAGCGTAATATCCAAGAAAGATCGCGGGAGGCATGTGATCGCACATTAGGTATCGCCGTAATAAAATTATATTTCGTTGAAATTATACATATAAAGTGGAGAGAAAATACTACTACCATGCAGGTATACTAACTAAGGCTGACAGGGTCCATGTCCCCCAGGGTACTGCCGGAACGTACCCTGTATATCTAAGTATGCCAGACTGACCTCGCCTACTCACTAACGAGTCTAGGAGTCGCCCTACGCCTACCTACCCTAACTCCAAACTCCAACTCTAACTCCTATAACTCCCTAACTTACCCTATATTAGACGCCTAACCTCTAACCTCTAACTCTAACCCTAACCTAACCCTACTACACATATCAAATAGTTACCAGGTACGTTGCCGGTATTACCGGACCGTACCCAGGGTACGGTCCGGCAGTACCCTGGGGGACATAGACCCTATGAGCCTAACTAAGTGCCCTACTAAACGAGTTTAGCATTATTAACTAAACATATTAATAAAAGGGGCACGGTCAAAAGAAAAAGTTAAAAAAAATCAAAGGAAAAAGTAAAAGGAATAATTCAAGGAAAATGCCAATGTTAAAGGTGAATGGTGAATGTCTAGATTAAATGCAGCAATGGAGAGCACGCGTCGTTACTACTTAAGGGTAAACCGTACATCACGCCAGCTTCTATATGCACATGTTACGAAATTGCTGCGAGGTTGGCGCAGCATGCAAATTATTTTATTTTTCGCACTCACCAGGAATCATGACGTTCGACCTTGATGTCAGATCACACACACGTCAGCTTAACACTCCACCACCATCACAGGAAATCCGTACATACTTCACAAGCGGCAGACAGTCAAGCACCAGGCGAAGACGGTCGGACGAACACGGGTCATATGGAACGCAGATGTATGTCTACCAATGAACGGGAGGGTACTGTCGTTAGTCAGCTGTGCAGGACTCTTTATTACTCATGCAGCAACTATAGCTACTCGGCAGGTCTGTCGAATATAAAATCACATTTGAAAACAAGAGCAATCGGAGATAGCAAACCTCCGCCACAGCGTAACATCCCATCCCCCCCATCTTGCTGCATGATACACCCAATATAGAGTTTGATTACATTTTCAGAAATTTAAAAACAACAACAGGGTTTTAATGAATTCTTCCTCACAAAAAAATCCTGCATCCAGATCTGGATCCGGATCACCACCAAAATCCAATCGATTGGTTATTGGCCCAAGACCAACCAGTTCCAAATTCCAGAAAAAAATTCCATTAAAATCTGTCCGTAGTTTTTTTGAGATATCCTGTTGACAGACAAACAAACCAACAAACAAACGAACAGAGGCGAAAACACAACCTCCTTGGCGGAGGTAATGAAGGCAGAAAGTTTTCTATCGGGGTCTAGACTGATACAATATCTTTAGCCTGAACTAACGGCTGCTTCAAACGGATAATGTCGATTAATCGGTTGTTGATTGGAAACGCAGGCCGGTCAGTTTTCCGTAACTTTCTCATCGATGACTGAATTCCTCAAATTAGGAATTTGTTTACTATCAAGCACGTTAAAGCTTGCGTGTTAGTGAGCCAATGCAATTATTGGTTATATGCAATGTCATCGGGTCGAGGTAGAAATTAAAATGATTATGTTTGTATTCTAGGTCTTACATACATCATCATACATTGTCTCAGTCATACATCATGGACCTTGCTGAACATAAGGCTGTGTAATCGGTCTACGGTGTCTAGTGAAATGTTGCCTGCAAACGTGGTAGTATAGTTCAACATAGGGATACATATTTCCGGTTTGTTATGTTATGTTGATCAAAATATTCATAATAAACCTGCCCACGGCAGTGTTTATAAATGTCGGTGACTCTGTTCTAGGCCATTATACAACGGTACAGACATATCTCGTATAACCTCGTAAACATTAGTCTTCAAAGTCCAAGGGACTATATCGAAGACGGAAAGAGAGAAAGTTGATCAAATAGAAAGATCAACACCGCGGATTGCAGTAGAGCCTCAAAAGGGCAATTTACCAAAGAGGAAGGGAGAGAATTCCAATACGGAATGAAAAAAACAAAGAAGCTAAACGGATCCTTAGAAGTCAAGATGGCACATGTCGAAAGCAATGATCACGCTCAGATGATCGAATGCAACGAACAGGCTTCATCAAGCAAGAGAGAATGCCAATCTTCACCTGACCATAATTTTTTTTCAAGAAAAGTACAAAATATAACTCAAAATATAACTGGTAAGTTATTGCGCATGCGCTACCACACTAACGTAGTCAGATTGTGCACTGACTATTATGCAGCGGGCATCTTGCATGCAAAGTATTCTTCCTATTTCTTAAGAGAGGTCTACTGATGGAATGTTACCATGTAAATCTATGCTAGACTACCGCCTCTCCATTTTAAATGCAGAATTATTGCAAAATATTATTCTTATCGGGAGATATTGCGCATGCCCGAGCACCGTTTCGTACGGAGTACGGACTGAAGAAACCTGCATAATATTGCTTGCTGAGAGAGAGAGAAAGAGAGAGAGAGAGAGAGAGAGAGAGAGAGAGAGAGAGAGAGAGAGAGAGTGAGAGAGAGGTTGGGAGACTGAGGAAATGCGACAGGGAATATAGGTGAGGGGCGGCAGAAGAAGGAGGCGGAGCGAGGGACAGGGGAGGAAAGCTAGGGGACGGACGGGAGGGGTTAAGTAGGAGTTTTGCATCTCTCTGGCTAGGGCGCTCTCCCAATTATAACACAGGTGTACTGATACCAATTTATTACATAAATCTATGCTGAGATGCCTTCTAACCATATTAAATACATGTTCATCACATAAGTTATCTACTCTGGTGAGATATTGCGCATGCACTAACACACTAACGTAGCCTGATTGTGTACCGACTGGCATATGCCGCAGGTATCTTACATGCAAGGCCTTCTTACTATTTTTTAAGAAAGGTCAACTGATGGAATGGTATCATATAAATCTATGCTAGAATATACCTCCTCTTCATTTTAAATAAATAACTTTTGCAAAAGATTATTTTTTTCGGGAGATATTGCGGGGATGCATGCGATAACACCGTTTCAGGCGTGCAGTACGGCCTGAAACAAAGTGCATAATATAGCTTGCTGAGAGAGAGAGAGAGAGAGAGAGAGAGAGAGAGAGAGAGAGAGAGAGAGAGAGAGAGAGAGAGAGAGAGAGAGAGAGAGAGAGAGAGAGAGAGAGAGAGAGAGAGAGAGAGAGAGAGAGAGAGAGAGAGAGAGAGAGAGAGA
>NW_014577287.1:83506-85985 GCF_000485595.1 Priapulus caudatus | reverse complement strand
GAGAGAGACAACGCGAACTGCGCTAACACACTACGTAGCCAGATTGTGTACTGGCTGGTATATACGCAGCCGGAACCTTACATGCAAGGTCATCCTCCTATTTCTTAAATGATGTCTACTGATTGAATGTTATCATATACATCTTTGCAAGGATAACTCCTGTTCATTTTAAATGCATAATCTTTGCAAAATACAATTTCTCGCGGGAGATATTGCGCATGCGCGCACACCGTGTTAAGCGTGCACAGTGCCGTTTGAGGCAAACTTAATAACATAGCTTGCTGAGGGGGAGAGGGCATGGGAGCCTGAGGAAAGGCGACAGGGAAGATAGCTGAGGGACGGTAGAAGAAGAAGGAGGCGGATCGAGGAACAAGGGAGGCAAGGAGACGGACACGAGGGGATAAAGTAGGAGTTTTCCACGCTACAGGCTAGGGCACTCTCCAAATTATGTATTATAGTACACACAGTATTTATTCATTGTAATCGTATACCAAAATGTAAAATTGTTTGCCGCAGTTTTGTTTCTTCAGGTATTGGGGTATAATCAATGTTTATGTGGTATGCATGTGGCGCAGAGCATTATGAAAGATGGCAAGAATAAAGATGACTATACGACAACATTTGTATCGTCCATCAATATCTTCCACGAGTATATGCATATTCATATTAATAACCGCTACAGGTATGATGTCACATTCGCCATAATGGGACCACATCTCACCACCTGCGACCTAACGTGGCGCTAACAGGACTACGTGTAGATCGGCGTCGAGGCGCCATCTATCGGCGAACAAAATGTGTTTTAAAATCCGAGGTCCTAATGTAGGCTTCAGCCGACACGCGAGCACGCACGCACGCACGCACGCACGCACGCACGCACGCACGCACGCACACACGCACGCACGTACGCACGCACACAAGCATGCATGCATATATTCACTTGAGTCTCGATCATCCTAAATGGGACCTGTGGGTGGTTGAATAGTTGAAAATGTATGTCAATGGGGAAAAGGGGGTAAAGGTAAAACAAACTGCAAGTATAAAATCTGGTTTATCCTTGATCCCACAACCGCCGTATGGAGGGGTTTCATCAACCCGGACCCCGGTAGGCGACGAAGGCAGATATTGGACGACAATAAAGATTGTAAAAGTAAAATAATCTATTCACGGTTACGGCTCCCAGTTATTTATAATTTTTACTTAACCAAATATGAAAGCTGGTTTGATAATGATCACTCTACTGTGTGACTAAAATAATATGGCACAGAACGATTGCTAGTTGTTTTAAACGCGAGTAGCAGGTGAACACGTAGGTAAGTGTAACATATATCACCGGAAATACAAGCTTATTTACTGCTGATGTTTTTTTAGTCCAGGTAAGATACAGGTCATATAGAGGGGATGAAGAAGGCAGATACTGGAGGACGACAATTAAGAATGTAAAAGTAAAATATACACTGTTACGATTCCTAGTTATTTATAAAGCCTATTTCCCAATGCTACACCATACAACACACGCGCATGCGTGCGCAGGCACACAAACACACGCACATACGCACATATATAGATAAGTGTCTATTTTCTGGCCTAAAGGTGACCTATATAATAGGTCGCCGGATAATGTGGAAAAATGTGAGTAAGGGTGAAACTAATCCCAGTAAACGTGTTGAATCTGGTTCATTATAAATTATTATGCAATATAGCGAAAATAATAGGTTACAGAACTATTGTTAGTTATTGTTTAAAAAGTGAGTTTTACGTCAATGGCAGTATGTGACGCATTGAGAGTCAAAACGGCATGATACTTGTAACATTTGTATGCATGTGCGCGGAGTAGACTACAATTATGTATGGTACACATATAGCACGTGGATTGGCTGTCGAATAAAACTGATTGTCGGATAGCCAATGATCATCGGATAATTGAGACTGGATCATGAACCAGTCGTAGAAGGAAGTAGGGAATAAACGGCTCACTATGTTCCGGCTTCTGGTTACGACGTATACGAAAGCAGAAATATATAATGAAAAAAACAATGATAAACGAATAAAATAACATTGTAATAAACTTGGGATAAAATTATATTAGAACTAAGACATAATATTATAATCAGAATATGAGTGAAATAATCAGCATAACATGAAGAAGTATTTAAATAACAGTTTGGATAAAATGTTTACACAATTATGCTACTATTAATGCAATGGAGAAATAACTGTGACAATAATTAAATTATCGTTTTATATGGTATATATTATATATATAAAAATTATATGTAAAACATTATATATAAATTGTCATAATTAGACTCTTCAAATAAATGATTATTACAACTGAGTTAGGCTAAGCTTATCAAAACATGAATACAGAAATAATGACTGCCAAGAGAATTTTCTTCGGACGTTCCTGTACGTTCAAACTAGTCGTGGGCGGGCCGACGGCCCGTGTACATGGTAAAATCTGATCTACATGCTTCAC
>NW_014577287.1:82446-83496 GCF_000485595.1 Priapulus caudatus | reverse complement strand
GCACGCACGCACGCACGCACGCACGCACGCACGCACGCACGCACGCACACACGCACGCACGTACGCACGCACACAAGCATGCATGCATATATTCACTTGAGTCTCGATCATCCTAAATGGGACCTGTGGGTGGTTGAATAGTTGAAAATGTATGTCAATGGGGAAAAGGGGGTAAAGGTAAAACAAACTGCAAGTATAAAATCTGGTTTATCCTTGATCCCACAACCGCCGTATGGAGGGGTTTCATCAACCCGGACCCCGGTAGGCGACGAAGGCAGATATTGGACGACAATAAAGATTGTAAAAGTAAAATAATCTATTCACGGTTACGGCTCCCAGTTATTTATAATTTTTACTTAACCAAATATGAAAGCTGGTTTGATAATGATCACTCTACTGTGTGACTAAAATAATATGGCACAGAACGATTGCTAGTTGTTTTAAACGCGAGTAGCAGGTGAACACGTAGGTAAGTGTAACATATATCACCGGAAATACAAGCTTATTTACTGCTGATGTTTTTTTAGTCCAGGTAAGATACAGGTCATATAGAGGGGATGAAGAAGGCAGATACTGGAGGACGACAATTAAGAATGTAAAAGTAAAATATACACTGTTACGATTCCTAGTTATTTATAAAGCCTATTTCCCAATGCTACACCATACAACACACGCGCATGCGTGCGCAGGCACACAAACACACGCACATACGCACATATATAGATAAGTGTCTATTTTCTGGCCTAAAGGTGACCTATATAATAGGTCGCCGGATAATGTGGAAAAATGTGAGTAAGGGTGAAACTAATCCCAGTAAACGTGTTGAATCTGGTTCATTATAAATTATTATGCAATATAGCGAAAATAATAGGTTACAGAACTATTGTTAGTTATTGTTTAAAAAGTGAGTTTTACGTCAATGGCAGTATGTGACGCATTGAGAGTCAAAACGGCATGATACTTGTAACATTTGTATGCATGTGCGCGGAGTAGACTACAATTATGTATGGTACACATATAGCACGTGGATTGGCTGTCGAATAAAACTGA
>NW_014577287.1:74946-77446 GCF_000485595.1 Priapulus caudatus | reverse complement strand
TAGTATGTATTGTATGTATATGTATGTATGTATGTATGTATGTATGTATGTTATGCTCACTGCCTATGTATGAGTATGTATGTATGTATGTATTATGTATGCTATGTATGTATGTATGTATGTTATGTATGTATGTATGTATAGTATGTATGTATGTATGTATGTATGTATGTATGTATGTATGCTCTCGCTCTCGCTCTCGCTCTGTATGTATGTATGTATGTATGTACTGTATGTTATGTATGTATTGTATGTTACTGTATGTATGTATGTATGTAGTATGTATGTATGTATGTATGTATGCTATGTATGTACTTGTATGTATTGTATGTATGTATGTATGTATGTATGTATGTATGTGTGTTGTGGTTGTGTGTGTGTTGTGTGTGTGTGTGTGTGTGTGTGTGTGTGTGTGTGTGTGTGTGTGTGTGTGTGTGTGTGTGTGTGTGTGTGTGTGTGTGTGTGTGTGTGTGTGTGTATGGGGGGGAGGACTGTATAGACAAAGTATTATACTTATGAAAAAAATTTCGGGTTATATATAAATGTAATATCATGAACTAATTACCGTATTAATTGAAATTGTGTGTATACTTTCTATTTCTGCATCTCTCATTACAGTTGGAAGGCTGTAAGGCTTTAGCAGATATGTTAGTGTCATCGGGCGGTTTATTACCGGTTAGCCTACTCCCATTTCGCCTACATCAAAATTTCCATTTCGCCTACAGCAAATTTCCCAGTTGGCCTATACCCATTTCGCCTACTCCCAATTCGTCTACGCTCAAAATCTACCCCATTCCCATTTCGTCTACGATCGGTTTGTTTACTAAATAATCATTGATAAATAATAAAATATGGTTTTGATTGGCATACATAGACTACAGGAACCAGAAGAAAATATAGGTAATAAGAACACAGCTTACAAATAAGAGTACAAATAAGGACGAAATGGGAGTAGGCGAAATGGGAACAATGCCGATTCTGAGAGTAGGCGAAATGGGACGTAGGCCAACTGGGATGTTACCCATCGGGCTTCATATAGTCCCGTTTTTATCGGCCTTCATGTTGACGTTGGTAAAACGGTCATGTTGTTAGTTATGTTCGCCAAAATGATTCGCAAGTTGCACAAAATGACCATGACGTGAACATGCGCAAGTGCATATAGATGCGCCATAGAATTTTTATTAAATATTATAATAACGCATCGCGAGCCCTCCGAACGTTTCCCTTGAAACACACCGACAGATGTCGCGGGAATGCCTGATAGCTCGATCATGAGCGTGCGCGTGCGCGTTCGCGTGTACTTGTCTGCCTCCGCGTATATAAATAGCGAAGAACGCGACATGATTATCGCTATTCTCGTAATAGCGCATTACCTACGTGCGACAGCTTATTCGAATCTCCAACGTTGGATAATCGCACCTGCTTGAGATTACCATTGTCTCGGGTTGCACGCACTAATGTATATATATATATGGACGTCATCATAACTATCAGATAAAAGTATGGATGATGGCTCCATATCGAGAAGTGATGATATACACGGTTGAAATACACAATTGAATCTAGCTTATTCTAATTACACGTGAGACATAATTTGAAAACCTCGCAAATGAAGTTATGTAATAATACGCATTGTTTCAAGTTATTTTATTTTCTTCAAGCAAACCTAAATTAATGCATAGACTGGTCAGATAATGCTGAAAGTCGAAAAGTCAATATCGAAAATTTCGGATCATGCGAAAGTGGATGGTGGTGGGGAGACGAAAAGAATTAGCAGATTTAATGGAAGTGTATGCGTATTAAATGTGGTATATTAATACTCATTCTACAGCATAAGTAAAATATTACCGTACACAACTATTGTTAGCTATTGTATGAAAACGAGCTTTTAAACATTTTAAGAATACTAGTTATAAGTTTAATACTACAAGCATTAACGAACAGCGGCACGATTTAGTTGTATACTCATTCCCGCAAACCATCACCACATCATCAGCAGGGTCTGCCTCATATTTTATCAACTCACATATTCGAGCGCAGTAATAGCTGATAGCCACGTAAGTATGTATAATAGCAGGAGTGTATAATAAAGATATAAATATATAAGAAGAGTATATAGTCTTTGTAATCGACTCCTGATAACATTAGCACGCATTACGTATCACGAATTATAGTCGTGGTTTAGAATTGTTGATAGTGGTAGTGAGCAAACATCGTGGATTTAATGAGTTGACTGCTGACATGAAGCGCGTCATCTTGACATCTTCTTGAACGTCGGATGAAACTCCTCTCATGCTGTGCCACCCTTGAGAAGAAACATGCATAACTTAAACGGAAAAATATAAATATAGTCGAGAGAGAAAGAGAGCGAGAGAGTGAGAGAGAGAGAGAGAGAGAGAGAGAGAGAGAGAGAGAGAGAGAGAGAGAGAGAGAGAGAGAGAGAGAGAGAGAGAGAGAGAGAGAGAGAGAGAGAGAGAGAGAGAGAGAGAGAGAGAGAGAG
>NW_014577287.1:63404-69982 GCF_000485595.1 Priapulus caudatus | reverse complement strand
GACAGACAGACAGACAGACAGACAGACAGACAGACAGACAGACAGATAGATAGATAGATAGATAGATAGCAGTACGCTAGTATGTGCATACATAATAGTACACGTGTACTTAGCATACATATACAACAATGACTGAACAAAGGTAACGCCACGTATCAGCGGCCTCAACTAATCAAAGAATGACTTGCGGTAACATAGCTAATATGCTTATATATATATATACGAGGATATCGGTAGGCGTAACGCGGGGAATAAGACATGTGAATTACACCATGTCGACTATCTTCGCTGTGTTACGTAACGTGCTATCTCGTCTTCTGGTGTATCACTGCTAGCACGGGCTGGTTACAGCAGAATTTCACAGTAGCTTCTACGGTTGTTAGCTGACTGCCGTGATCAGCTCCCGCCTGGGCCCCCATACCGGCCCGGGGAGACAGATGATGTGCCTAGCTGTGGTCATGTTGATAACGGTGGCCGTTTTCTCACGTTTTCTCCTGTTCTTGCCTTGCGACTAGTCAATTTTTTGAATCTTAAAGCCTATGCGAAGATTTTTTGATAAAATACCTAAAGAAAAGCAATAATATGATAAAAATTATAAATAATTGTTTAGTGTATTTTACTGAAAAAAATATAGTCCATTTTGCACAGGCTTTAACCCTGCCCCTAACACTATATCTCGGACTTGAGATAAATTTCCGTCTCCGACGAAACTTGTTACCTTATATTTACTTGTTCTCCGGCGTATAGTTATTATTGTTGCACCCTACCGTTAGCAAATAGATTTAGCAATCAGTCGACTGCATGACAACCTAATACAGGGAATAGAAAATCCAAAGTAATTCAATATAATCAAGAGTCCATAATATAAAGGTTCTATTATGAACTCTTGATATAATATAACCAAAAGCCATATAATCACGAACAGGTACTACACTCCCAAAAGTACGAATAAGCTTCGGGTGCGTACGAACGCTTTATTTTACATAATATGAAGCTTCTTTCTCTATTCGGCAGAGTGACTGACCGTTCTTTCCATGTGCATTCCTGTGGAAGCCTGACAATGCATGCGCGAAGCCCACTTTTCAACGCAAAACACGTCGTAAATTGCACGTTTTTCGTGTTTTTCGAATGTTTTTTAGGAAAGAAATTAGGAAGAATATTCGAGTTAACAAAATATATGCTGTACCCTGCTATATGAATTCAACGAGTGGCAGTGATATTTCCTAAAATAACTTGTTGATTGATGACTGATTTATGGTAATTTTTAGCATAAATGGTAGTCAAGAAAAACGATTTCCGACAGGCACCTCTGTATTTAGTATATTGGCTCTACATATAGGAATTATTAAAAAACCATAATAGAACATCTATTAACTTAGTTGTAAATAGAAGGTTTTCATCTTTGAAGCTGACTTTAGAGGCATCTTTCAGTGAAAATTGCTATTATTGCGAAGAAGGAAAGTTACAATAAGTTACAAGAGCAGAGCTCACGTTAGACGAATGCGTCCATAACTTGCGTGAATGAAAAATACTACTCAACGGAATGCACGTTTCAGCTGAATATGAGAACGGTCACAATGACTGTGACTGATTTGTTGCTAATGATCGTGAAATCTATACCAACGATAAAATTGTTACACCTAAAAATGCGTTAGTGTAGTGGTAAAAAACCGCTCGCTCGTCTCGGGTGCCAGTAGTTATTGACTTTCAATGGTTATGCTAAATAACAGTAAGAGAACGTAACGATTCGGCTTGTGCATGAAAAGCTAGTCTGACGCGTGACAGCTTAGAAGCCAGTTCAACTTTAAAAGCTATTATATTCTCGTCGTGTCCAAACGGAAATTCAACGTCACATCTTGACGATGTTTTTCATGAGTGATCGTTGCCTAGGTGACACACGTCATCCACGCACAACGCAAAGACACGAGATTTAGCTTTTAACTTATTATCGTGTTTCAGTTTGTTTTCAGTCTGAAAGAACTTGTTGATCTTTCTTCTCATTTTCCATGTTAGCTCTGCACAAATAACATTTATCTTAGTATGTTGTACTAAACATATAGGGCTTCCCACTGGCTGTAGTGTGCCACATGTCAGATCTGCGATTTTGGGCAGTTGCGTCGGGTCATACGTATATATAATATATATTTATCTATATAATCGAGCCGAGAATTAAGCAATTATGCATTAATATTTTATTAAAAAAATGTATATAAGAAGCTATGGCAAAAATGTCTGTATAGATACGCGTTATCGCCTATCGGCATAAGTCGATGTGAAGTCCACTCCATCCATTTAGTATAACAGAAACATCAAATTCAGAAGGCAAGCGTGTCAATATTGTCTGGGTATGTATTGTGTATCCGGAAATAAATATTCTATAGAATCAAAATTGTCTAAAAACGTCCAAAGCATCTAGCATTCTGTCTGTTGTTCTTTTGAACGTTCATTACTTAATTAATGATTATAAGAAACCACATCTCCTCCTACTGTAGTGTTGGTTTATATAGGATAAATGCCATAATGACAGAAAAAAACAACATATTTATATATATATATCGCAAAATGTATGCATAGATATGAGATTATGGAGTTGAAATTATGCAGCCACAGAATCCGCATAAAAGCTTTGCCCGCGATTGTTTTTCAGAATATATATAACATTATATATGAATATATATTAATATACATATGAAATTGAGTTTTAGAAGGTGCCCCGATTCCTTGTACTTCAGCATAGAGGATAGTACATGTGTATATGCGCACGGACATGCTAACGAATAGGCACACGAACACACAAACGCATACACGTACGCCTACACTTACACTAAATAGGCATATAAATGTAAATAGGCGAATAAAGGAAAGGTTGATATGTCCGCTGCTATTTATATGTTGTGCGCGTGCGTGCATGCGTACGCGCGGACGTGTGTCTTGTCTGCTAGTCGCGCTCTTCATGTGATCTCAAGACGTCTCACATTATCGCGGTCATTTCCCCGAGCACGTATCTAATGGTACTGCGTTCTAATTCTCTGCTCATACTATAGGTGAATGCTTGAGGGTTCGATAATTCGGTTGCCATGACGACAGCATCCACGCATTGTGGGAACAAAGAATGATGCGTCCTATAAATTGCAGCAACGGCGATGTATTATAGGAATACAATAATAAAGCATAAGGTCTACATACACACAGCCCAACGGACCTATAATAAGTATAGGTCCTATTTAGATGATAGATAGATGTATAATTTAGAGGATGGATAGGATAGGTACCTATATATATTATATTCTTTCGCTGCTTCTCTCTTTATCTACCTATGTTTCCTCTCTCCGTCTCTGCCGTTCGCTCTCGTGAGTTGTGTGGGTGTGTGTGACTGTGTAGTGTGGGTGTGTGTGTGTGTGTGTGTGTGTGGTGTGTGTGTGGTTGTGAGCGTTTGTGTGTGTTGTGTAGGCTGTGTGGGCTGTGTGTGTGTGTGTGTGTGTGTGTGTGTGTGGCGGCGCGTGGTGTGTGGGGATTGTGGTGTGTGTTGTGCGCGCGCCTTGCGGCGTGGTGTGCGCTGTGCGTGAGCGTGTTGCGTGCCTCGCTTCGTCGCTCGCTGCGTGTGTGTGTGTGGTGTGTTTTGCTGTGTAGTTTGTGTGTGTGTGTGTGCGGTGCGTGCCGTGCGTGCGCTGCGTGGCGTGCGTGCGTGCGCGCGCAGTGTGTGTGTGTGTGTTGTGTGTGTGTGTGTGGTGTGTGTGTGTGTCGTGTGTGTGTGTGTGTGTGTGTGTGACTTGTTTAAAGTGTACACTAAGATAGAGGATGTAGGCTATAACATCTCGGAAAGCTGCGGTTAATCTAAATTTAAACACCCTTAACGCTAATTATTTGAATTTTTATGTATATATTAGTATAATATTTATATATTATAGAGATATAACTGTGAAAAATAGAAATTAGGTCTAAAAGGTGTCAAAATTTTTACGTCGAGCTTTCGAGAACAGAATTACGCTGCGTCGGTGAATTTTCTGTCAGATATGCTCAGAATCTCCGCCTCGAGAATTATTGGTAAGCTAAGGAAATCCAAAGCATTGTAGTCGTGCTGTAAGACCCGCACTCGGTTGGTGCTATGATTTTCTGTGTCCATGCTGCTTCACCCTCCTTTCCCTGCTCTTCTGCTTCTCTCTCTCTCTGCCTCTCTCCTCTCTCTGCTCTCCTGCCTCTTCTCTCTTTATCTCTATTATTCTCTCTTCTCCTCTCTCGTTCGCGTCACTCGTGTATGTTGTGGTGTGTGTGTGGTGGTGTGTGTTGTGGTGTGGCGCGCGGTGTGTGTGTGCGTGTTATGTGTGTGTGTGCGCGCGCGCGTGGTGCGTGTGGCGTGTGCTGTGTGCGTGTGCTGATGTGCGTGTGGCGCTGTGCGTGTGGGGTCGATGTGGCGTGTTGCGTGTGCGTGTGCGTGTGCTGACGTTGTGTGTCGCGCGCGTGTGTGTGCGGATGGTGCTGTATGATGTGTGTGTGTGGTGGTGTGCTTGTGTGTGTGTGTGTGGTGTCAGTGGCGTAGACAGGTCTCTCAAGTTGTGGGGGGGGGGATTAATTTCGGCTGTTTAACTTCGCATAACAGTAGCGCACACCCTGCGAGCGCCTCTTGGCGCAAAGCCCTTATACGGTGTGGTCTGGGCCCGCCCTAGGCCCCTGTCAGGGTGCAGGGGCAGAGCTCTTCCGCGGGCGAGGGTGGAGCCTCGCGGAGAGCTCTTGGACTTTAGGAATTTAGGATACCTTCAAGAATGCCGTATTGAGGATGAAAAAAAAATTGATATGTAAGTGCAACTTTTGTGAATTTAGGGTAATTTTTTCTTGATCCTAGAGGCTAATATACACGCACCCCCCCGCCCCACACACACACACCAACAACCAGTGCGGGATCCAAAGAAAATTCTAATGGTGGCGAATCATGCCGAGCCTCGATGCACGCAGCGCCGGGGGGGAGTTGAGGAGGTGTCACCCTCCATTGTGTGGAATGTGTTGAATAGTTGCAATCTAAAAGCACTCACATTTGTAGCATCTCTACTCGATAATAATATCAGTGATTTTTCCTACCTTCAGGGCCGTGTCTACGCTCCTGTGTTAAGGGGGGTCCGGGGATTTTGTGAAAGTAACACCTCTTCGCTGCAATTTCCTGCACTATGAGGCAGCACTATTAAACATGCTCAATCACAATAACATCACTGTTAAGTTGAGTATTTTTACCATTTGGGACACCAAACCCAAAATACTTACTACCAATCTGTTGCTATGTACAGTTCCTCACACTGGTTAGCCAGGTGCAGCCTACCTAGGCTAAAAATCCTTTGGGCCCTGAATTCTAGGGGAGGGGGCGGACCGCCCCGGTACTACCGACTCGCCCCGTTGACAACTACAGCACTGGGAATCATCTCCGCTGAGATATTTTGATAAAACGATATTTTTACTTGAGAAACTTAAAACTGCAAAAAACAGATATGACGAAAACAACCAGATCGAACAAAAAAGTGAATTTTTTCACGCCCTTATACAATAATCAGGAATATACTTCTGGGTCGAGTCTCAGCACCGCCCATCCGCCCCCCCCAAAAAAAGTGCAGATAAAATAGAATTTTCCACATTCCATCGCCCGTGAGCATTCAACATCCCAACTCTCAATAGAGTCTATTCTGATTTTGAATCTAGAGCAAGAGTTTAACTTTCGTGAGCCGTGATAAGACAAAGATTTTGAAAAAAAAATCGTATATGGGGAATCCGTCCCAAAAATTAACCGTCTGAGTTTCAGTAAAATGAATGTACATTCTGAACGAGTTTACAGCCATTTTTACAGTAGATGTATGTCACGTATTCCAATTTCTGTAAATAATACAATTAGGAGAAGTGATGAATAGCGATTACCGGATTTGTAGATAATATATCCAGTATTTATTGGTCCTGTTAAATAATAAATTTTTCCCGCATTTTCTTCCTGAATGTAAGGGGAACGAAAGCCGACGTACCCCCACCTCAAATAAGTGTGGGGATAACCCCCATCCCCCCGCTATGCTACGCCTGTTGTCAGCTAAAAAAACTCAAAATTTGTCTTTTGATATGCATAACAAATATTCATAATTAATCATAATCTTTGTTAGCAGTCACTGCTACAGGCGCCGCGGAACAATTTGTTTGAAGTGGGGTTGCTCAATTTGTTAGGCTCGCAGTGGCATCGCAGGTTTTCGAAGGTGGTAAGAGAACCGCGTGGTATGCGGTCCTCCCCCAGATAATTTTGAATGCCCGCCCATTTTTTCCGTCCTGAAAGTAGGGGGATGATTGTCACGCACCCATCCCCCCACGATCATATAAATTGGGGGGATGCATCCCGCATCCGCCGCCCGCTATCTACGCCCCTGGTGTGTGTGTTGTTGTGTGGTTGTTGTGTGGTGTGATGTGTGTGTGTGTGTGTGTGGCGTGCCGTGCGTGCGCGCGTGCCGCGCGTGTGTGTGTGGTGTGGTGTTGTGTGTGTGTGAGTGTGTGTCTGACAGTGTGTGTTGTGTGTGTGCTTTGTGTGTGACGGGTGTATGCAGGGGGGGGTCGGAGGTCGG
>NW_014577287.1:27119-62119 GCF_000485595.1 Priapulus caudatus | reverse complement strand
CTACATTGTGCGAGATTGGGTCCTTGCACTAGATGGCTGCTTCTTGTAATCGTAATATAACAATGGATTCGTCCGTCTATCTATATCGACTCTTTGTCAATAGCGTTGTGTACCACTGTCTCGCACACAGTGTCAAATGCTCGGAGCCGTTACGGCTGTCTTTCAACTCATAGCGGCATATCTGGCACTCAGTTTTACTTCCGTAATGATGACGATAGACGATAGCATCGTGCGCGTCCTTCACTGTTCACGATATATTAGAACGGAAATTACCTTCAATGCTTCATTTGTCATATATGGGAATTATAAAAAATAATCGATTTAAGTTCAAACTACGAGCTCAATGGTTAAAGTTCAGGAGTTCAAATAGCTGGTTTCAGTTGTTTATTATTAGATCATGGCGCGACTTGACTGACGGAGCAGGGGTTTCTCCCGTGACCTAACGTATTTAATAATATATGAAAAATTGTTTAAAATTTGCTTTCCGTGGCTATTCAAATGCTGCTGTTCAGTAAACATTTGGCCTTTGCTAGTAGAGCTAAACATCTTCCCATCTTATATGGTTTGATGAAAGTTGCGGAAATTGAAAAAATCAGACTTATTGATTTTATAGATATTGAAACGCTGGTACATATGACATGCGCCTTAACTCCACGAATATATATATATATATATATATATACAACGCGTATATATTTATTAATCGTTTACAATTTAGACATTATTTTGAAGCTAAAAGTGTTATCAGTGTCATTTTATTAATAAAACAAATGATACAAAGAAATAATCTCTAAGGTAACAAATTTAGAAATTGATTCACGTGCATGATTATAATTTGATCTAAACTAGCAATGATATGTACACGTTTATACGACAGTTTACTCGGCTTCTAAACGTACGGTACGTCCTACAGAAACGTCCTTTAACGAGTGTTTCCGTTTACACACAAATTCTATAGCAGATGTTAACGGTTCCAACAGTTCAGAAATGTTTCTATGATGCGCCTAGACGTTTCCAAGATAGCGTTTATGGGAGCACCGTCCTTTACAACATGGAATAGCGTTGTGTGCGCTCAAAGTCAAAGTAGACGATTTATTAGTTAGGTATTGGGTATGGGGATAAATTCTCTAGCTGCCAGGACAACGCAATACCGACCTCTACATACTCTACTATAGTACACATGTTTGCGAATGTCTTACGAAGGTGACATATAACGGCCTAATGCTTAATAATAGCGCCATAACTCAACTACGCGTTTTCTAAGCGCAGTTAGCGTGAACTGGTTTACCCGTTTCTGTGTGATGTCTTATCAAACCGATTCATTATATCGATACGGTAAACGACTTTGCGGCGCGCCGCAAGCCATGCATCATCGCTACCTCTCTATTATACGACGTGAAAATTCACGAATCGAAATTTCACGCCGATTTATTTCCGCGGATTGGTCGCCACCGCCGTTCACGGGTATTTTTTTTATCACGCGTCTGCGCGTACACACCACACGTCGTACAACAACACGGATGTATCCGTTCATAATTTCATATAAACCTCCGACGAAATCCGCACCCCCAGAACGAGTCTTTCTACAAGCGAGCCCGATCCCCACCCCCAAAACGCGTCTTTCTACAAGCGAGCCCGATCCACACCCCCAGAACGCGTCTTTCTAAAAGCGAGCCAGATCCACACACCCAGAACGCGTCTTCCAGCGACTTGATCGTTACCTGGTTGCTTAGCCTCGGTGTGGACAGCATGCAGGGCTCTTTTCAGCCCATCGTCCAACTAGAATACGGAGATACCAAATGAGAGTTGAATCACATAACCTATATGCGTAGGAAAATCCAACGGGTGTCTGCCTACATAAACATTACCGAACTCTACCAACGGTAGCGATATTTGACGCGGTAAGGTGGCACCCGCCTACCAGACCTCAGTGACCACACCAAGCAAACGCAATCACGCCACTTTTCCTCGCGAGATAGGTACATGTTGTAAAACGCGTGTTATTAAATAGCAGGGCAAGGTGCACGTACAGTAGTCACGGCACGCAGTTCTAATCTACACGGTCCGCATCTTTCTTAATGACAACCGAGCTGCGTTCGAGGAATGCACCAAGCAGTAAGAACACGTTACGAAGATATTTTAATGAAGTTTTCCTGCAAACGCATGTGAATGAAATGCTAATGAATACCGTCGTATTATTCTATCGTTTGATATGAAAATGAAAACGACGTGTGAATGAAGCCCTTCTGACATCTAAAATCTGTAGTTGCACATATTGGTGTTATATTGTTTGTAGAAATGCCAGTTCCCCTGTGGCACCAATGAATCAGGATTATGAAGAGGAAATAATTGAACGTCCGCGTGCTCCTGCACGCTAAAGGGGCCGGGAGAGCAGGGAGCAAGGGTGATTGTGCGTGCAAGTGTAGGTGTTTGGCGTGCGAGCGAGCGAAAGAGGGACAGACAGTGTAATAGCGAGAAAGGTCGAGCGAGAGAGATGGATAGAGGGGGGAGAGTTCATCGAACATCCGCAGACACACAACAATTAGGGATAGCTCTTAGCTTGCTAATGATTTCTAACATCACGATTTTTGTATTATTTTTGATTTATTTTGATAGATTTGATCACGATTTTGTAATAATAAAGGGTAAGAAATTGAGCCTTCTTCGTAAAAAAACGTCATATCATTAGGAGTAAATGAACAGAGAGTGATTCATGTATTTACAGATTCTCGTATTTCCCTATTAATGTATTTCTGCTATTCCTAGTCACCAACTTGCTCAGGGTGAGCGGACGCACGCCGTCTATTATCAGACAGTACTATATATAGTAAAGTCACACACGAACACCCGTGTAGATAAAAACAAAGTCAAGGTATAGAATAAAGGTGTTTAAAGTTTAATTGACAAGCTTTCGAGATTACATCTCTTCATCAGGTCAGCAGACATTGGAATAGAATCAAATAATCAAAAACAAATACAATGCGTTATAGATAATCAAAAATGAATGAGTCACATAATTCGCGCGTTGCGATGAATATGGACGACAAAAGAACACGCACATATATATACCACACACAAAACACACACACCAGCAACACCACACTACATCATACGCCCCCCCCCACACACACACAAACACGCACGCCACGCACGCACGCACGACGCACACACGCACGCACGCACGCACGCACGCACGCACGCACGCACGCACGCACGCACGCACGCACCGCACACACACCACACACACACACACACACACAACGAAGCAATGGACTCAAAAATCACAACGTAAATTAAAGTTTACGTTCATGCCCCCTGGATTCAAACAACAAACCCTCAGAATTAATTTCTGCTCAGTCACGTGCAGACGTGAGCTATTGTAATATGGTGTCAGTTGGCAGCCACAAACACGCACGTCATCAATGTGGTGATCCGGTTGGTTAAATGGTCAGCACCGGAAAACCATGCATATTAAGACGAATAGATGCTTAAGGTTTGTCAACAAACCTATCCGCAAGGCGGCGTTTTGTTTCGCCAATATAGTAAATTTGGCATTTAACGCATCCAATGGCGTAAATGAGGTTCGTTGACACGCATGAAAATGAATACCGCACTATAAATTTGCCCCGAGGCTCTTGAACCACAGACCCATTCGTGATAAAATTGCAAGTACTGCAACGTTTCCGACAACACGGATATGAGCCAGGTTGGCTCACGGGGTTGTCAGAGTTGTAAACGGTGCTTGAAACAAGAGTGTCGCGGAGGTTAGTATCACGTCTGTTCGAGCATAAAGGTGGGTTTGAAAAGATGTTAACTGTGATTGGATCGTTTTGAAGAATTTTATAATTATCAATTAACAAACTTTTGATGTGCAGAATTGAAGGGTCATAGGTTAAAACCAATGGACATCTGTCTGACGTTTTATTCACGCCGTCTTTTCTAGGGGTTATTAACGACGCCCGATTTAAGGGAAGTATCTTTTTTAATTTCTTAGATAGATCAGATTGATTATAGCCACGGCGTGTAAAACATTCAATCATATTGGAAGCTTTTGAGCTGCATATCTTTTTTAATCGTAACAATTGAGAATGCGGGAGGCTATTTTTAGTGTGGCGAGGGTGAGACGAAGAATACATTAGATAAGAATGGGTGTCAGTGGGTTTAGAAAACACCGAGGTAACTAAGTTTATACCAGAGATAATAGCAACCATGTCCAGAAAAGGAAGACTATCAGAGGATGTAGAGTATGTATAATTTAGACACGGGTGGAAAGATGTGACATGGTCGATGGAATTTTTCAAATCAGAAAGTTTCATAGATGTGGCTCCAAAAACATCATCAATATACCGAAGATAAAGGCTCGGTTTGGGTCCAGTGAAGGACGCGAACATTTTTGATTCAATGTAGCCGACAAATAGACATGCATAGCTAGGGCCCATCTTCGGTACGAGAGATGTAATCTCGAAAGCTTGTCAATTACCTTGACTTTGTTTTTATATATATATATATATACGCTCACTAGCTGACCTTTCATAAAGGCTGCTCGTATACCGCGCAATTTACAGCACGACAATAAATGCACTAAACAGGCAATTACGACGTCATTCAACCGCGATAGATTCTAGCTGCTGGAGTGAATATGCAAAAACGCACAAAAACCACATAACAAACGGACTGTCTTCACGCCCATAATATATATTTATACATGTCAGTTACCAACGTTACGTTATGCCACTCATCAACACTAGAAATCTATTACACACGCGTAAAATAGGCAGGATTAGCAGACGGGTGCAAGAAAATACATGACGCGTCTTCGCACTATCAATGGGCCAGACGACTAACTAGATATACCGCTTATACTCTATGGCCACGCCACGTCATACACGAGTCGCTCTGTCTCTCATCGCTACTACACACAACCCGACGTAAAAATACACACAGTATAACAAATCGCAAGAAACACACCCCACGCGGTTCGAGGCTCTACTCTAGTACGTTCTTACTCTATTCGATGTGTAATTAGTAAAGGTAACTGAATCATGTCTGCTAGCCAGTTAACACCGTGTAGCATTCGCGGCAAAGGGTAACGCACGAACCCGCCGCTAGGTGGCCGTGGTGAACCCAGCACGCAACACTAACAATATCAATCGGCCCGATGTGTGAATTCCAGTCATAATTACAGCTTCAATGCTTTTTTTACTGAAGATGCAATATCATATTATATGAGGCTCAGCCTCTACGCATATCGGACTGCGAGTATAAGCACGGAAGTACGTGGGTCGGGCAATCCGAGAGTACATGGTATACAGCATACTCTTAACACAATGTTTTACTCTAAAATTGAAAAATAATGAGTTCACCCTTCCATCAAATTCGGAGATGTACTGGTAATTAAGGCAATATATATATACGTGTACATAACCATGTACAAATATAAATAACTGCGGCTTAATGTGCACTCAAACAAGATAACAAAAGAATATGACTGGCTATATAAATCTGCTAAAGTTCGAAAAATATTTTCTGTACAGTGGTGTTGACTACAGAAGATCAACTTTAAATCTAACAGACGTTTCTACGTACGCCTATACGTAAGTATTGTCCCGTGACAAACCATTTATCATATCCATCGATCCATAAAACACAAATTAGCTTCCACTTGAAAGTGGGCAGCTACGTCATATCAACACATTCAAGAATAAACTAAAAATATATTTAGTATGCACGTCATAAATACCAGGTTACCGGTAAACAAACGCATTCAGTTATCATTGCGGTCAATACAGACTTCTGGACTTCTGCTTTTCAAACGATAAAACCGCAACAAGAATTCAACTATAGTATACTACTGTACATACATCCTACCTATAAAACTCAACGTACAACCAATAAAAATGGACTTGCTGCAAGATTAATAAAACATTTCACAAGCTTAAAACACCCCAGTAAACTCTTGTCAGAAATATACAAACAACAACAGTCTTCTCGACTCTATAATGCAAATATTAATATTCTCTGTTAAAACACAACGATACTGTGGCATAACACATCCGGACACCATGGGTTAAACTGGTCAGTGCTATAGCTAATACGCAGGACCTAAACCGACTTCCGAGCTTCAAATGTCAGTGATTTGTAGAAACGAAAAATATAATAAACAGTGGAAGTTGATCAGTGTTTCTTGATTCGTTCTTTTCGCCATGTGGTAAGGCAGCCCACTAGTTTCTGACCCCGTAAACCAAATTTACTGTAGGGCTGTGGAACAGCTTTTAACCCAATTCTGTTTATTTCATTTACAACAGGTTTAAAACTGCAGCAAGATGGGCAACCAATTTTGTCAATCACTAATAAAAAAGGAAATGTAATGAGGCCTGCAGACTCGTCTTAATTATACATCTAGGTATGGCAAGCAGGGGCAGAGTTCAGTGCTTAGTTTCTAGTGGCGTTTCTCCCTTAGTAGACCTCCAAGTGACAGTCTTTTGTCTGTCTATACTTTCATCTTGACAGACCCATGCAAGAAGTAGATTTACTCCGGGCGCTCCGGGGGGGGGGGGATCATGCAGTTTGGCAGTGGTGTGCAAAACTGTAGTGATCTGTGGGTGACCAGTGTCACCTGTATTGACAGTAATGACACCGCCTGTGTGAGCATCGGAACAGCATCACTAAGCGTGAGTGACGTCGTACACAACAATGTCTGAGGTACACTTCACAGACTGCCTGCGTTGACCTGCAACAACTACCAGTGATTCTGTTGGGTGTACCCATGTATGCGTCCATCACTGCCCGCTCCCATTCTCTTAACTGACTAGTCATGTTTCACCGTACTAAATATAATAAAATTTTCACTTCCTAGAAAAAACGTCAGTAGTATCGAAAATGTGATTCGATGAATATAGAACGACTATACGCAGCAACCACAGCTAACTTGGGTGATCACATTCCGACGTCACATTTCCATTGTTATGGACTTGGCTGATCACATTTCCACTTGCACTGCATTTCATACAGCTTTGAACACTGGCTGTTGCCACTAATTTTATGCTATCTTACCATCGGATTTTCTTCGCCTTGCCGCCAGGTAATGAAATGGAAGCACATCCTGATTCTTTAACGCTTTCCATCTCCTTTCACCAGGGACCATGAGCCACTGCTTATATCAATGACACAATCACAGTTGCACAATTTAGTAATGACCAACCACATGGCAGGCTGGTGTCACCATTACTAGAGTAAACTTTAGTAATAACCAACCACACCACAGGCTGGTGTCACCGTTACTAGCGTAAACTTTAGTAATGACCAACCACATGGCAGGCTGGTGTCACCATTACTAGCGTAAACTTTAGTAATGACCAACCACACCACAGGCGGGTGTCACCATTACTAGCGTAAACTTTAGTAATGACCAACCATTTTTTCTGAACCTATCCTGAAAAATTCAGCTTGTTTTGAAAAATGTCCGGGTTTTAGCTAAAAATCTTGGACTAATGTCCTTTCGCAGAGCCACCTAATATATTTCATTGCGCCGTAGCGGAATCGATTGCGCGAGCCTGCCAGACTGCACTGATAGCCTCCCGCGCTACGCAGCGCAGCGTCCTTGCTAATTGCATCTTCGCTCGAGAAAGATGGAGCTAACCTGAGAGCCGGCTATACACTACACAGCTTGAGCGCCTATCGGATCCTATCTAGTCCGCCCACGGGGGTAAAAGCAAGAACGCTCGGCGGTGGGCGCGCACGCACGCACGCACGCACGCACGCACGCACGCAGTACAAAGTTTGCCCGTCTTCCCGACACAATGAGTTATATCTATATAGATCTATACCAGGGGTTAATAATGACAAATTATGTGTCATTAATGATTATTAACCCCTGATCTATATCTATATATATTATATTATATTATATTATATTATATATATATATATATATATATATATATATATATATATGAGACGAGTACATTTACAAACGTACATCAGCTACACAAGGACAGGATGAGTCGACGAAATTTCGGTTCGTTTTTTTCGGCAGCGCGCGGCGCGAGTGTATGGCTCAAGCAAGTAAAAGTAAGTAACTCGGCACCGCACGGATAAGTAGCAAGCCCACACCTCACCGTAGTTTCTTGTCCGGTAATTCCCCCCCCCCCTACTATATGCGAAACGCGTGCGCAACCCATGCTCTCATCACCTACGTATTATAAGGAGGGGGCATTTCCGGTGCTTACCTAGAAACTTCCTCTGTCGGTGCGGGAAGATTGTAATGACTAAACCTCATAAGCTTCAGGCCGATACTGACACGATCAACACACGCCGCTACTAACTCGGCCTGATATTCCGCGATCGTAGCGCGAATTTGGAAAAAAATAACAAGATCGTTACACGGAAATCTTTGCTCGTACAAACGAATTTCCTGTGTGATATCTAGATCTGATGTGATATGATAGATGAGCTTAGGTCAGCAGCGAGCATGGCGCAGAGATGTGCAGCGTAAAAGCTCATTAACGACTGCACTGCGACTGCTACGCATGAATACATAAATTACAAATTATAGTTAAAATATAGTATAATTCCGAAGCATTATATTGCATGGATGGCGTCACAAACGGAGAAAATGCCATTATAAATCCATATTTACTTATCAAATTAAAAGCTACTTGAAGCTAGGCCCTCGTTACGACATCGGGCGACGCGCAGTGTATTAGTATTTTGCTCACCACCGCGAGGAGTTAAGATTGTCTAAACTCCCGGATACCACGTTATGCTAGCCATCAAGCTATAATTGCAGTGCTAGAAAAATGAAGCAATGATTAAAAAACACTCTCACGATGTGAACTCTGAGTGAACTCTCGCTAGATCGAAGTGTAACTTACAGGCGAGTGTACTGACAATATCGTCGCTATTGCATTGCAAATATTTGCAGTTTAAACTTCACTAGTGAGCACCGCACAGCTTTTTGTCCGTCATTCAGTACATTTTAGAGGGCGCCCGACAAAAGTCGGCGAAGGTTCTAATTGTGGTTCTAATTGCAAGTTTACAGTAAGGCTCGTCGAAAAACCGAGCTCCTGACACTCACAGCTTACATGAGCGCGCGACCCATAAAGGTTTCTGTATATACGTGTAGTAATCACCTCTATAAAAACATTCATAAACACCTTACTACATACGTAAGCAGCCTTTACCTGACACTCACAGTAGTCAACGATTTACCCACTGGCTGCAGGATCAGGCTACAGCTAGTCTGACCACTGAATAAGCTGAATGCCATGCAGTGCAGATCGCTGCCAGGCTAGACAGACCCACGGACTGCAGAATCATGTCTTCCCGCTCACACTACTATATAATATCAGGAGCTAATAATGACAAATTATTTTGTCATAAAATAATTTGTCATTATTAGCTCCTGATAATATATATATATATATATATACATATATATATATATATATATATATATATATATATTATACATAGTCAGTGGTCAGACTAGGTAGCGATGCGCTTAGCCATCGGTCAGCGCTGTGAGCGGTCAGCCTGCACAGCTGACACCACATTCACGACGTGAAGGAATCGGAATGCGCGAATGCGGTTTGTACTACTGCACTGCCATCATGTTTTCCGAACGAACTTTCGATTTTAAAATTTAACTGTCAAACTGTAACCGCACGAACAACATGGGTACAGTCAAGTCTTCACTAACTACAACATTTCCTGTTTGAATGTTGATCGCATTTTTCCTGCGCATCACAAACAAAGTAGGCTCGTTCTCAGCAAAACATCGCGGGCAGTGGATTCTGACAATGTCAATGCTCATGAAATAAAAACGAGGATCAATGATGTCCAGCATGCACGGACCTACGGTATCCACGGCGATAAACTTATGTCAAATACATTGGTCTGTAACACGACAAAGACCTTCTAGAATACAGGGTTGTACAGGATTACCTGATAGAAAATCTCGCACACAGTCACTGTGAGCGTTCAGATCAGATCGAATCTCGAATTTTTACTGTTCATTCACGTTTCATTTTTGAACTCTCACAAAAAAACCATTTAAACACTCCATTTTATATTTTCACGTATCACTTATTGATTAGAAAATAAATTACCAGATAGATAGTCAGGACGAAAATGCAAATCGCACTTCAAGATTTAACCAGTTGTCTAATACCGAGAAATCCTATTTAAAATTTACATAAAATATGCATAAAATATTCCTGTACATAGTTTAATTCATGATGGAGTACCTTAGTATGTATATACAGCAGGAGTACTCGAATAGAATTTCACATTAGGTCATAAAGACCACATGATGACATCAATGCTCAGCCTCTGCACCTGTATTCATATTATTCCTATCATTCACTTATGAAATTAACAGTCCACGTTATCAATCAATAATGACATACATTATTTATTTAACACGGGTGTTTACTAACAACCTACTTAGTCAAGTGGCGAAGCCCTAACCGTGGGTGTAACTTTGCCAAGCACCAATGTTTTTCTCTCAATTACATAAACTATCATATTTAACACCAGGAAACTGCCAGTCATTTATACATGATTTTAATTTCCCAAACCTAAATTATATCACGTTATATCACGTTGAATTCAGATTCAAAATTAATTTAATCACCAATAAAATGAATCGCTCATACAATTGTAAGAAATTATAATCATCTGCTTACAGTAAACCTGGCACTTACAATAAAAACTGAAACATTTACGCTATATATATATCAAGCTAGAAACGACAACTTTCTTCAAAATAACCCGTAAACTTTGCAGCAGCAGAAGCAAGCTATCGTTCTGTTAATTCCAGGAGATGCCCCCCGAGCCTAACCCAGGTTAGGAAACACAAATACTACCCTCTATGGTAAAACCCAACCGTAAAACCATTTGATAATTTTGCACTGAGAAGCATGTCCCGCTAATTTTATTACGACCTTCGATAGTAACTTAGAACCAGTTCTTTGGAATTTCAGTGAGATAAGCCTTTGTCTGGCTTTTCAGCGTCGTATGCAGAGCTGCTAACAATGTGAGGGCGGCCAAGGTAACATCGTGTGTAACTTACACGGTAAGTTACTGCCGTACAGCAGACCACAATTATTTTCCATTACACACAGAAACGAGCACAGATTATACGCGAGATGCGCGTAAGCGAATGTTTGTTCATTCTAGACCAGTGGTTCTTAACCTTTTTTGAGTCATGGACCACTTTGAGAATCTGGTGAAAGCTACTGACCCCTCCCCAGAAAAATGCACATAAGGTGATTACGGACTAAGGATGACTTAAGCTGCAACTACGGACCCCCTGAAGCCTATCCACGGACCCCAAAGGGGTCCATGGACTACAGGTTAAGAACCCCTGTTCTAGACGGTGGCCACCACTTCCACATTGTAATGTCAACGACGAGCGAGAGACCCACCACAAGGTGCAGGTAAACGAATATTACGCTAATGTGTCAAAATACGTGAGTCACGTTAACGCACAGTACTCAGTAACTAGTTCACCCGCTAATCATTCACGGCAGACACAAACTACCATTTTGCCAAGGTGCGATATTATAATTCTGCACACGACCACAACTCACCACAATAGGCTGGACGAGTGAGAAATCAATGCTTGTTTTATAATTAACTCCTGCATTTTGAATTCAGTCGCAGTTAAATTTAAAATGGATTTAATTACGAAGGTGTTGGCAAAATGATGCATACAAGCCTAATATTATTATTAGCAGAGCTGTTGTAATGGTTGCTGGTTTCACCCAACTAATTTTACCACAGAACTACCTCGACTACACTATTACTTGTACCATAGAAAGCCACTTTACATTCTCTATAATCTTGATCGGTGTCTTTGCCTCTTGATATACCAGCAGATAACTAATATATTACACAGGTCAGAAACCTATAGAATAATTATCAGCCTATTAGATTGGCCACCAAAGTTCAGTCCTAACCAAATTAGTTCAGCTTTAATTGACCCTATGATTTCAGCAGTAATATATCTGTGGACGTGCAAGATCTATATACGAGTTATATTACTGAGAGCTCGCGTAGTTAAAAGGCTATATGAGTGGTAGGCTAAACAATACGGAGAACTTTACTAGTGCTCGTGTTAAATTTAAATTGACTACGTCACGAATTTCCCTTGCGTGGATATCTGGAAAAATTTTGTTCCAATTTGTTTACATTAAAAGTAAGTACTAACGGGACTAAATGTATCGACAAATTCCTACCTGATAAGTTATTTCTCAACTAGTTAAAAATCCCAAAAAACCTCGGCGATTTGGTATAATTATCACGACATTAAATTTATGCTTGCTATGGGCTATGTACGAGTCACGAGTGTTTGTTCACATCGAACAGAATAGCAAAATAGGAAGTATAATGCAGCAATTTAACCATAAAACGTGAACAGAATCACTTACATTTTGTGAAAAAGTGGACATAATTTTTTAACTTTTACTAGCTGGATTAAATGCCATGTAAATTGTAATAACGTATGCACCCGCACAGATTATTACACGAGTATCTATATAATCTGTTTACCAGTTCACCTTTTCACGTATGCCTGACATACATTACCTACCCTAAATATTTATCATCATGGCACCGGAATTAAATGCTCCAGTGACGCCAAGACTGGCCGTGCATCAAACTGATCCGAACTGGTAGCATTTGACACGAGGTGTGGTGTTTGACACATACATGTATATCTTTTACGATATGTTAGACATTAGTAATGACCAACCACACGGCAGACTGGTGTCACCGTTACTAGCGTAAACTTTAGTAATGACCAACCACACCACAGGCTGGTGTCACCATTACTAGCGTAAACTTTAGTAATGACCAATCACGCAGCAGGCTGGTGACGGCAGGCTGGTGTCACCGTTACTAGTGTAAACTTTAGTAATGACCAACCCCACGGCAGTCTGAAGTCACCATTGCTGAAGTAGGTATGACTGAATGATGTTGATGTCACTGTTGCCAGCATTAGCAGTAATCTAGTAATGACCAATCGCCTGACAAAATGGTATTACATGTAACTGCATAAGTAGTAGCGATGCACTATCCATCAGCATTTCGTGGTATTTGCTACAATGCCTACTGTAGTGTGTTGCCTCCATTACCAGTCTGTGTCGTAGCTGTGAATAATAGTCGAACAGCAGTATCACCAATACCAGTGTATGCTCTATGCAGCACGCTATGATGAGATCGACCACGGTGTCACCGGTGCTCCGACACACAGTGCAGTATAGACCAGCGTCATGGCGGCATACTGCAGTGTCTACACTGTTGGAGTGCATACTGCCGTACTATCTTGCAGCTAGTAGCTTAGAAGCAAGATGAAGCTTTTGATTCAATGTAGATGTACACCCTTGATCCATGAGTTGAGCTGATTTTGTCGAAGTTCCCCACCCATGAAGACATCTCATATTAAAGGCATCTATAGGCCACCTGCAACAACAATAAGAGAAAGCGCATTTCAATTAAAATACACAACGGCAGCTATTTGGTCCGACACTGTACGACGTTTCTCTACAGTCTACACGTTAGGGAGACAGCTTAGGAAAATGCAATTACTGAAATGAAACTAGTTGCCCTTTTATGCGAGTATATAAGATAGCGTATCGATAGGATAATGCTTCGCTTGCATAGATATACAATAAAAAAACGAAATCTCTGTAGGAATGCCTGCTCAACAGGCTCTTCATTAGGATCATGCCGAGCCAGTTTCTAAAATTGTGTCATGTCGTTACCATTGTGTGAATTTTCTTCTGTGAGCTTTATACTGTAGCAATGGGTGCTGACAGTGCCTGTATCTCGGCAGAATGTTGTATATAGAGTAGGCTGTATACTATAGCAGATACTAGCAGGTTGAATTATCTAGAACAGGGATGGGCAACTTTTATTAAATGTTGCCACAGATAAGGCAAATTCGTCACACCACGGAGGAATTAAGACACTGTGTTACTAAATCAACGAGTCAAAAATTTGTTTATTAAAGTTAGTAAATTTATAAAAGTTTTGTAAAATGTTGTCGTACGTGCAAAAACATGACACACCCAATTTCGCCACACTTCATCAGTGATTTCCACTGATTTGCCACTTGTGGCGATGATTTTCAGCGGGATTGTGACCCACTGCTCCAGCAGTTCATTGTGTATTGTAACAATGAATGTGCCCTGTGGAAATCCCTTGAATATTCTAACAGTATTACAATGTATTAGTATGTTGTATAATGTAAATATTACTTGAATACTTGTAGCAGTATTAGTAGTTTAGTACTACACTGTACAAGTTTGAAACTGCAGTATTGTGTGAAGGTACAGTAGCTCTTATCAGTTTGTAACAGTTTCCCCTTAGTGGGACACGTTTGGATTTTGCGATGATAGCGCCCCATCACACCCAGAAAACGAATCGTGAACAAGCTCGTTGTAAAAGCTAGAAGCATAACTTTTCTTCCATTATACTTTTATAAGTTTCCGCTTGTGAGGGACAATACTGCCGCGTTAGGAAATTTACTACACAATGTTTAGCATTTGGAATTACGAAAGAAAGCTACAACTTAGCGCCTCACTCACTGAGCACTTATAGTTATATGAAAATAGGATATCATATATATACAGCCTTGTTTTTCTCTCTCCCTATATTGTATCAAGAGTACATAATAGAGATGATTGTACATGATAGTACATGATAGAGATCTCTATTATGTACTCTTGATTGTATTTGTATTGGTCGTTCTCACTAGATTGTCATTTCTATAAAAACAGGCGGATTTATGTGAAGCAGCCAAGGCTAGGGAAGGAACCAGATTACATGTACATACAGAAGACAGAAGGCGGACATAACACAGATAAACGAATAGACGCGTGTATATTCACAGCTACTAATGCCGCTTTTATACTGGGGTTTATCCCGCTTCAGGTCCGAACCTGAAGCGGGATAAACCCCAGTATAAAAGGTCGAAACACCCTTAGCCCGAGCTAAAGTTATCCCGTTCTAGGGGGTGGTTCAGGTCCGCTTCAGACCCGAGCTAACGTCAGTATAAAAGGTATCTCGACTTTAGCCCGCTTCTTAAATTCCCCCCCCCACAAACCCTCCCCAACTACCCCATTTATACTGGGGTTATCCCGCTTCAGGTCCGCGACCTGAAGCGGGATAAACTCCATGTATAAAAGGTCGAAAAACACTTACCACCGAGCTAAAGTTATTCCACCTCAAGAGGTGGTTCAGGGTCCGCTTCAGACCCGAGCTAATTGTCAGTATAAAACGACTTATCCCGAGCTAAAGTTATCCCGCTTCAGAAGCGGGCTAAAGTCGTGCGCAGTATAAAATGACTTATCCCGAGCTAAAGTTATCCCGCTTCAGAAGCGGGCTAAAGTCGTGCGCAGTATAAAAGCGGCATAACAGTGTCAAGATAGCCTAGTCTCCGAGTTTCTAGAAGAGCAACATCTGTGAAAGGTCTCCTAACTAGGACCAGGACTCACTTTTAGGACTATTTGACTTCACTAGTAATGCAGAATTGTACATAAGAGAACTTCCGTCAGCTAGTAAGGGTATCTAGACACCCCGCAACGTATCTCAGTACACGCACGGCATTTAAATGGCTCTTATTAATTAAAGTGAGATCGGTAACCGGATAGCACTCGGCGGGGTTTGCACAGTGGCAGCGGCGGCAGTGGGAGTCTCAGTTTAGCTCTGCTAGAGGACGCATCGTGGACCACTGCGCGCCTGTCTCGCTCGACTTGCTTGGCTAACGGCCAGAACCTGAGCGCAAGCTCCCCCGACGTCTGAGTGCCTTTCAACGCTGCGACGCGATCAAACGGATAGCCATACTTCGCTACGGCGCTCTGCACTACTGTACGTTGACAGCTTTATTTCAACCATCACTCTTCATCAAATTCAGCTGTCATCTCTTCAGCTTTCATGCTCTTAATCAAATTACGACCCGGTCCCATGCCGGCTCGATACAATATACCAACATTATACAACGCCTTTGAATAGTATTCGGCAGTGGATGGCCGATGATGTCAAACACACTACGGACTGGAAACTGCAGCACGGTTGGTCGAAGATCCCAACAGTGTGCAGGCTTCCACAAATAGTTGAAATGCGCGATTATCTACAACGATAATTTATTCATACGGCTAATGCACCTGCGGATTGTGTGCAGCAGCGGCCTACGCGTGCACTCGGCGGACACTTGGCCACGCGCTGCAAGAAAGCAAGCAGCGGGGTACCGCTCGATAGTGTATCGATTAATGACCAGCGCATAAATCCTACAGATCAATCGATGCCTACTGTACACCCGACGAGTCTACTCTACCTAATTGGAACAATCGCTGACGGTGCTTACGTGAACTGTCAGATAGTGGGGGCACTGGGGGGCTAGCTGCTGACACGGGTTTAGCGCCGCCACGTGAGGGAAAACACGGCCATACATACGCGTCTGCGACCAGCAAGCATCGTATTTTCCCGTCGATGCGCCGCCCGCCGACCTTTGACACGAACAGCAAAGATCGTCATCGAAGTCTTGATCGATGGAAGGTCCGCAACACGCACGTACAGAAGGGAGCATTTATTTTAAATCTGTCGATACACCCTCAGCCAGAAATAGAAGCAATAATTGCTACGAATTACAACTGTCACGACGCAAGTGCCGTTTTTCCTCTCCCATGTCGCCCACTCCCCCAGCGACGCTCGCCGCACATTCACGCCTACGATCTTCTTCTTCGTGACATTGCAAAATTGCGCCCAAGGTTGCCTGTGCGCGTAGCTCATCGTCGCTACATTGTTAGCCACACACGGCCCTCAGTAATGTCATCATCAGCAGGCTTCAGTGACGCCAAGACTGGCCGTGCATCAAACTGATCCGAACTGGTAGCATTTGACACGAGGTGTGGTGTTTGACACATACATGTATATCTTTTACGATATGTTGCAAAATTGCGCCCAAGGTTGCCTGTGCGCGTAGCTCATCGTCGCTACATTGTTAGCCACACACGGCCCTCAGTAATGTCATCATCAGCAGGCTTTTTAAACCGTTCGCGTTGAATCTAGCCGCGGCTAAAAATAGTTCCTACTACGCGACTTACTGCACTCAGATGAGATTAAAAATGCATGAAACTAGTCGAGCGGGATCCGAGCAAAGCACTTTGGGGCACAGGGAGCCGTTGAAAATGCCGCAGTCAGAGGGCACGTGAAAACATGTATGCACATCGCACGCCGAGATTGAACTTCTCATGACCCCCACCCTCTGCCTGTCTTGTTCCCACACGGCATAATTACGCTTTCAGAAGAACCATTCTCCAAGGACGAACTACTACTATATGTGCATTTACTACTGTGCAGAAGCAGGCTACAGCACATATCAATAAATGATGAGGCAATATTAGTGGCGCCAATCAAGCCGGCCAGACCCAATTGAATTCCTCATTTTATGAATTTATACCACACGATAGTTTACAATTCCACATGACATTTTGCGGCAAAGATTAACTCGAAGCTGTAGTACCGTTACCCCCCCCCCTCCACCATCCACCAACTACTCAGTAAACTGCACGAAGGCCGCAGTGCATGCGTTTACTTGTTAAATGAACAAGGTTGCTTTTAACGACAAGTTGACGGTCGAATCCACGCGGCTGTTGAGTGTCCAGCATCGAAGGCGAGGGGGGGGGGGAGGGGTTCACGATCCACAGTGAACAGACGCCGGCCTTGTAGTCACTCCAAGATTTATCTAAACCTTCAAGTGACCCAGAAACACTACGCTGGGTTCATGGCAGAGTATAAGGTAGGTGATAAATAGTATCTAGTACGCGACAGGGCACTAAATATTGTAATTATCTAGTCGTAATGACGAAGGAAGGACGATCATAATGTAACGGGAGAACGCTTTAGCAACGTAACTGTAAGTGTAACACAATCTTAGATATGTACGCTGGCCATTACGATTTTCAGACACTCAGTTACGTTTCAACGAGCTGGATGAGACTTTAACTAATATTTCACCTTTTGCTGACAACAGAACTAGCCGAACTAGTGGTACAAAACAACAACTGGTTCCAGCAATTTATAGCTAGTCGTGCAAGTTCACTACCTGGTCACGAGCACAAGATGCTATTGTCCACAATGCTTAAATTTCAGGCTTGAAAATTCATTTACTATGAGAAGAATGGGCACTAAAGTTAAAACAGAACATTTAGTGCACACACTAGGCTCCTAGCACACGTATGCGTACACGCACACGGACGCGCACCTACACCAGTGTCAGGTCAGTATGTAAAACACCTTGCAACCAGTAAGGAATAAGTATAGGGAAAAAACACAACAGTACTGAGGTGGTCAATCAAAATCTTGCACGAGCTGAATTAGCACAATTTACTGCTATGAATGAGGTGTTAAGACAAAATTTGAAGCTATAGTGGCGCTCACGAGATCATCAAAATTCGAAATTTAGATTGTATTTCAACCCTATCGGGGCACGAATGATTTGGAAACAGTCCGTTGCTAAATATTGGCGCCACTATAGCTTCAAATTTTGTCTTAACACCTCACCACAATAGCGGTAAATTGTGCGAATTCAGCTCGTGCAAGATTACGATTTACAGCAATACGCTAGCAAATGTAAACGAATATCAGTACCACGAAGGTGAGTGATTAGTGGCCATAATAAGCTGAGGAACGTATACACTAGCTTCTTTATTGGTGGCAAATTTTGATGAGAAAAATCGGTTAAAAATGCGGGAATCGGATGTCTCACTCTTGTGTTATTATCTACTCTTGATGCGGTCCAAGTGCTGCACGGAACTGCGTATGTGCCGGCGAGGAAGAGGACGTATTGATGCAAGTTATTAACTCATGCATGGGAAGACACCAATTGAGTTCACGCTTTCCACAGTGCCGGGCACACTGCAAGTTCGACCCCGCCCACCTAAATATCTTACATACATGGCTTACCTATGAGATCACAAGTCAACCTAGCTGCAAGTAACCGTATCGCTAATATCAATGCGCAGCTTTCGTTATGGAGTCGGATGAGATTAAATCCTACTCAAAATCGCGCACAATAGCAGCGTAGGCCGTAGGGCATCCATGCTAGGAGCTAGCACTGAAAGGAGAGAGCAAGACGTGGCATGCAAAACCCTCTACTCTGTATACCTGACAGTAACCTGAGGAATTCAGCCACGAACGAACGCAAACCAAGAGTGGCAAGTTAGTCAGCCGTGTATTTGAAGATATTGCAGGCCTAAACGGATTATTATATTCGACGTTGCTATACTATACATATGTACGTTCTGCACGCATATGAGAGTCTGCAATCACGCGTACCCCATCTGTAATTTATGAAATGGTTTAGCTACATGAAATCAGGAGTTAATAAAGACAATTTGTCTTATTAAGCTGCGCTGATTGCGAAAATAAACCAAGTACACGATTTTTACAAGCCTAACGCACATGATTTCTTTTTCATTTTCTAGATTACTAAGCCAACTAAAAACTCGCTCACTGCATTACACGTGACATGCAATACGGTCGTTCACAGATCGCAGTCTATCAGTTGCTGCAACCAACCAATCATTTAACAGTTTAATGATTCAACTAATTATTTGTGATAATTATACCGTTTTTAGCTGCGGGGGTAGTAATTCGGTCTCAGCACGCATTTCTGCGGTAGAACAGCTGGGAATGCTGCAGGAAAGGGCAAATCATTTGGCCGCTCTCCCCTGGATTGCAACAAGATAACCTACTATGCGCAGCCAGACTGCCATACCCGGCCGCGAGGTAAAAATAGCACCCAGGCATTTGGCCGCGCTCCAACTAGCACACGCGCGGCTACTGTAGATGGCACAGTCTGAACATGTAGTCCAAGATTTTTAGCTCAAATATGGCCAAACCCGGACATTTTTCAAAACAAGCTGAATTTTTCAGTGCAAAATTGCGCCCAAGGTTGCCTGTGCGCGTAGCTCATCGTCGCTACATTGTTAGCCACACACGGCCCTCAGTAATGTCATCATCAGCAGGCTTCAGTGACGCCAAGACTGGCCGTGCATCAAACTGATCCGAACTGGTAGCATTTGACACGAGGTGTGGTGTTTGACACATACATGTATATCTTTTACGATATGTAGTTTTAATAAAGGCATAGAACGTCATACCAAAAGAAAAATAATACTTATGATGTTCCGACCAAGAAATGGTATCAACATAATTATATGTTGCTGCAATGATGTGGAACATTCCAAACACATAATAGGTGGGGGGGGGGTACTGAAGGGTCAATGGGCATAAAACCATAGAATATTGACATGAGAAGTACTTCTCATGCGTAAACATCATAAAAAGCCTTTCTATGAATTAGTTCAACATACACAGAAACCTATCTACGGAGCCGTGCGACACATGCATATGGTCGGAGCTATGCACCCGGGGTCGAAGCTAAAAGTGAATGATACTGTACATGAAGAACACTGACTTGATGCTTTAATTCCTCATAGACCCCCCCCCCCCCGTACCACCCCACCGTACCATTCGCACAGAACAATGAAGAACTCCATGCTCCATTCCAACTGTCAGACACACTACACTCCTTGACATCTTGATGAGTTACGTGGCCGTCAAAATGAATTAATTCCAAATCGACCTGCCTGCACATCTAATGAATGCATTCACGGCCACTCAGCGGAGGTCCTTACTGCGATGAGCGCTATACGCAGCATACATAACAAGTACCGGCTATGAGTATGACCTATATGCGGGGAAAGAAGCAACGAGGTAACCTTTAAGGTGGCGTAACACGGCCACGCATGTAACGGTAATAGCAGTAACACTGCTCGTGTTAATCTTAGTATTGTCCTAATTGCGAGAACACTGACAGGCCTTGAAGAAAGATTCCAAGCAGAGTGCGCAGCATTCTATTTGAGACGGATCTCACGCATTTGTTTTACAATGAAGCAGAAATTCTTGGAAAATTCACAGTTCAACTAACAAAAGAAATATGACAAAGGACACGGCTAACTTTATAGCACTGCTATATTGATATATATCTACTATTTTTGTTACTTTCATGTTTTTACTAAACCATTTAAAACGATGCAATCACCGACGTATTACGGCCTGTCAGCTGAGTGTAACAATTCTAGACGTTGTAGTAATCAGACATGACATGCGCACATGGTAGTAATTGGAGCACACAATTCATGCACACACAAACAAACCCACGTACCTACACACTCATGCACCCACCATTGCTGCAAGCAAACACACTAACACACAGACGCACCCACACCACACACGCTCTCTCACAACATAATAATATACCCTACATTATATTTCCAATATCAACCATTTATAAAGCCGGTAGGTAAAATCAGCAGGTATATGAATAGTCCAGTGATTGACAACGGAATAAGTGCTTTATCCATTAATTTATCCATGCAATATTCATACAAGGCATGCACCTGACGAGACCTTTTGACTAGAAGTTCAATCATGATATGATACACATCTAGGGGACTAAGAGGGTATGTCCCAAGCCTGCTGTCTGTCTAATTGCACTACATACACTATATACCTTACCTACTCCTATACTTACTAGTTACTACTATATACCTTGCCAACTCCTATACTTATACCTTACTTCATATACCTTGCCTGCTCCCACATTCTACACACAATAACATACCATAATTGGCATAATTCGATTGATTTAAGAAATGAGTGTCAAGTTTCAAACACCAGAAAAATTGCCATTTATAGATGTGCTTAATGTACTCTTGACAATACCAACCAAAGAAGTGTTTGAATTCTTAACCCATCAAATTATTTGAAATTATTATAAAGAAATCAATGTTTTTGATAATAAATAGCATTCTGTGTAAATCTAACAATCTCGAGTTTCTTAGTATATTTACTGTAATTTTCTGCAGTACATTGCCATTTAGAATATCAAATAACAGCCCAGGAATAAATTCTTAGCAAACCAAGAATATTAGAGCAATCCTCTCACTCTACAGATGTATGACCTTTTTGGCATGTAAGATGTTTATATGTATAAATGGGGCTTCAGGCTCCACAGTGGCCTTAAAAGTGTGAGTTGCACGGAATGGTCCTATAAAATTATTATTATTATTACTAATATTATTATTATCAAACTTCATTTATAATCCGCATATTTGCCTTGCAAAATAAAAGTGATGTGGTCAACCAGACCTTTACGCAGACCTGGATGCAGGGGAAGGTTCTACATAGCTATCACAGACGAGCACACTAAAAATACAAAGTACACAGTTTATGTTGTGTTTGCTTCTAGCTATCTATATACAGCATTCTCCAAGCTTTTTCATTATAGCATGGCGGGTGCTGCCTTTACGGTCCTTGTTGCAAATCGCCGAAGGCAGTTTGCGTGCTAGGGGGGTCCGGGGGCTATGATATTTTGCATGGCGGCTATGATATTTAGAGTGGCGGGTGCATTTTAGGATGGCGGGGCTCGACGATAGCCTGGCGGGCCGCCAGGCTATAAGTGCTCTTGGAGAACCCTGATATAGGAACTAGCTAGCTGAAAAGCTCCTAGATTTAGGGTTTCTGCACAACACTGTGTACACACACATGACACGTACACCTATATAATTTATATACCAGTTGGATTGGGTATATATATATGCAGACCAATGTAAAAACTTAAATCATGACACAACTATACCAGGGGTAGAAATTAACTTTTGAACGAGGGAATCCAACGGACTCCTTGACCTCAAAAAAAGGGAGTCTGCAGCAAAATAAGCGAGTCTGCAGACTAAAGTTCAAAACTAAAGATATCAACATTACAATAACGCATACAATTTACATGTGCTTATTTTGAAGATTCATGCGGTTGCACGTCTGCAAAATGTTCTTTGGACATTTTCTGAAAAAAGTACGGCAATTCTGCGAGGCTGTGCTCTGGAACGAACTAATTACTATAGCAGAATTTTCAGGGAGTCACACGAACTCCTCAATATGTCAAATCAGGGAGTCCGACAGTAAATCAGGGAGTATTTGACTCCGGACTCGCGTTAATTTCGCACCCTTTATAGTGTATACACATATAAAATGTGCATAATTAATAAAATGGCATATTACTGAAAATGGCTATATTTGTAAACTATGCTATTAAAGACTACAAATTATTGGGATTCATACGCATTCCTACAAGCAAACCATTGCTGTAGGCCAACCACAGGATATTGGATCACTGCCAAATTCACAGTATTACCAGGCAGAGGTTCTCATTAGTAAAGTGAAGAGAGCATCTGCGATGTAATGCATTTTTGGCCGAATGCCAAGCTTTTTATGCCCATCTGAAGGGACAACGACGCTATAGTATAGATATTAATTTCAAAACCTGGGTATGTGGAAAAGCGATGAGCCTTCGAGGTACGCACAAAGGCCAAAGAACTTGCTGCAGAGCACAGAAAGAGCTATGGCTATTCATTCACTTAGTGTATAAGTATAACTATAAACCCACCTATTTTAATGCACCCAGTGGCTTCCAGGCTGCACAGCATCAGTCGCATTCTGGGGGTTGACATTACCTATGCCATCAAAGTTAAAATCGAGGCTACCCTCGACACTCAGTTCATGTCGTATCACTTGGTCTACATCACACTCTAGTCCCATCATCGTATCAAGGGCCAAGTCCAAGTCACTCGACAAGGCCGGTTGAATTGCCTGAGGAGTGATGGCAGACTGACTGTTCTCTGTGCTTGCCACAGTCGCAAGGTCTGTCCCGACAGGCGTCAACATCGTGAGTGGGCCTTGGGATGAAGGTGTGTAGACGTGGCGACTGACGGCTGTTGAAGACATCATCGGATCCTCGTTAAGGACCGTGTTAGCGTACAGGTTCTGACCGGTGGGCTGCTGAAGGGTCGTGAGCGAGCTGCGAGGGGAGACCGACTGCTGGAGAGGAATGCCAAATCCACTCGACTGTTGGCGCTGCTGAGGCGCACCGGTGCTCGACTGCGAATAGGGTGAACCCACGTAGTTGTTGTATGGCGAGTGAGGGTTACTGCAAGTGCGGTTAGCAGCAGGAGAGTGAGGGAAGTGTGCGGGCGACTGGTAGCCGCTGCCGTACCCACTGCCCTCCGGACTCAGCTCATGCAATGGACTTTTGGTGATCTTCATACTTTCACTCAGCGTTTCCGTCAACTGTTCCGCAAAAAGGTCCATGCTATTGGAGCCGTACGATGAGCCGTTGTACTCCGCATTCCAGGGGATTGGCGACATGGGAGGGACCTCTTTGTCGTGCATGTCCGTTTCTATGGCTGGAATTGGCGACAGCCTGCCACAGCTGCTCGCATTTGAACTCGTGCGAGGTCTGAAGTCAGCTACACTCAGCTGGAACGTGTCCAGCAATTCGCCACCTTCCGAAGACGTGGGGCTACCATTAGCCAATAGAGCGCGCTGTAGTTCTAACTTCTTCTTCACTCTTCCGCGCTTTTTCTCGTACTTGTGAGTGTCCATGGACCCAGTACGACGCCGAATGTTTTTGCCAGGCTTAGCGTCTGGGTTGATCATCCACCAGGAGCTCTTGCCTGTACCTTCGTTTTGCACTCTCATGAACCTGTTGTGTAGCGACAGGTTGTGTCGTATGGAGTTCTGTCAAAATAAGAGAAATTACTGTAGAAGAAAATCACTGAATATAGTATACTCTAAGATTATTTATTTCCAAATGAATTTAGTCATTGCCAATCTAATCAGTAACATATCTCACTAGATGAGCTATATATCTTCCATGTATTACTGCTGTGTTGGACTTTCAACTGCACATAAATATATATGCAAGAACCGTAACCGGGATGTTGGCAAATAAAATACAACATACACAAGGATCTGAATATTACTAGGTACTGTACGTTCAGCCTTCTATGTTTGAAATTACGGACAGTTAACAGACACAAAATCATGTCACAGCACAACTTTACAGTCGTGCAAATTACCTTCCACCCAGCAGAACTGTTGCTATCTCCCTTGTCTTTGAAGTAAGGTACATTTCTAACCATCCAATCATATATCTGTGACAGCGTCAGTCTCTGTTCAGGCGAACTCTGTACTGCTTTAGTGATGAGATCAGCGTAGGACATATTTCCCCATGCATTCCTCCGTGATGTATTTTTTTTAACACCCGTCGCTCCATCGGCCTGATCGAGGAGTTCTTGCGTAAGGTTAACTGCGTTTTCCGACTGTTCCGACACTGGTGACACACCTCCCCGGGGCTCCTCCGGCTCGGGTTTCGGTGGTCGGAATCCATGCCAAGTATTAGCACGAAACCGTGTCTGAGGCTCTAAGCTTGCATCTATATCACCGTTTCCTAACATATCAAACGTATCCATAGCTGTATAGCGAGTAGAATCACTACTGGCGGTGACTGGCGTTATGAATCCAGGGCGCGGTTGCAATCAGCTATGACTGGTGGTTTGCATAACCAACGCAGCACATATTGAACACATTGAAACTAAAACCGCGCTAACACGCACAATTTTACGACGACCACATGCATGGTTAACCTGTCTTTTCGACAACCACAACAAGGTAAGATGGCGACCGAAACTATATTAGGCCGCGTGCAGAATATATAGCTAATATTGCAGGTCAGAAATTACGAACGACACAGCATGGTGCGCGTACAGTGCCATGTGATGTGCGTCATCACGTGCAGCCGAACAGCCACTTGCTTGGTACGGTATCTGCGCGACACCTATTTTATGCTAGCTACGCGAGGTTCGTGGCCATCTCTACTACGCCTAATAATGGATAAGTAGTGCGAAGTAAGCAAGCAGCGTGGCACATTTACGCGGTGACCCCGGATGTGTAAGGTCGTGTTGGGTTTATATCATAAGGCAAGAGAGTTTGTTGAATGTGTCATCAGTCTACCGCGACAACACAAAGATTTATTACACGAATACACGATAAAACCGACCGTACTTTCTGCATATATACGGAACCAGCGGAGATAGAGAGAGATACACACCTGCGCTAATTGCCACGAAGATATACCAGTACGATATATTGTTAAAATACCTTGACATTTTATAGCAATGAATATTATATATACGTACGACGTATGTCTTATATATACAATTATTAACACCATGCATCTAACATTAGCAAATCCTACACAAAACTATTGCATACTTATTTTTAACTTCGATGTTGGCGCATTGCTAAATATTTTAGATTAAAGCAAAAATAATAACAATGTGTGTACATGATTTAGTAAAAACTTACATTTTATCAACGGCCTTATTGAAATCGTAGCGGATACATATGTATTACATACATATTATTACATAGTAACATTGAAACCGCCGGGCCTTAGACTGCCAGTTCAGCCGCAATTATCTTAATTGTTGGGTGATATCAGTTATTAGGTATATTATATATTTGTATCTGTTGTTCTTGAAGGAATTTTCTGGAGTCATCCCATTCGCTATGGCCAACCATACCCTCGTTATATAGACGCGTAAACCCAGCGAAATTCGCCGATTCAGTATACTAAACTGACTCTAGATTTCAGGCGACTCAGTTCGCCTAGTACGGATTTGCGTGGTGACTTTTCTGACCCTGTAACTTAACTTTATAACATAAACCCCAAATCGCAAAACCGTCATTTGTTGCAACAGTGCCACCAATTTTCCGCACGATGGTGGCGTTCTTACGTACTATTCATGATGAATAGGAGTTTAATACATAGTAATCACTTAAAATATATGAATTTATCGAATTTTGATTTCATAAGCATGAACGCACTAAGATACAACCGTGAAACGGCCACTTACAATCACGATGTGTTAATTAGATGTAGATTTGGACAATAAAAGTGTATAATTTAAAAGCAAACATCAGCATAGACATATTTTAATCTGTTTTGTGCAACGTTATTTACGAGGTATATCATTAATTAAATTACATTACATGAAATCAAAACGTAACATTACAACATGTTTGCAAATGTGCGCGCATTTATCCATCCGTTTGCAGTCAGTGGCAGCGCGTGCATGCGTCTGTACGTGGGTGGATCACTGATCTCTACTATACTAAGTATAGTATAGTAATTTAGTAAGTTTAGTACTTTTAAGTAACTTAGTACTTTTAAGTAAATTAATAGTAAGTTAGTATAGTAGAGATCAGTGGGGTGGATGCATGCGTTTTTGCATGAATAATAAATATCTTTTATAAAGCAGACTATTGGCGCTAGGTGGCAGCACGTACTTACAAACTAGCAAAGCCACAGGGTAAAGAAAATAAGGTAACTATAATTATTATAATAGCAATCCAAATTAGCTCATAATATAAAACCTATCTACGCATTAGTACCAGAATAAAATAGTTTAATTATGCTGGGGCAAATCACTGCTTGCTGTCGTATGAGTTGTAATAAATTATTAAATTTATTAAAATTATTCATAATATAATAAGCGATATATTATTGAAAATCCGCATATTTATAAAATCCATTTATATATACTTCTAAAACTAGCACTGAAATGGTATAGATTGAAAATGGGATATGAAAGCGCAAAATTATAACATGTGCTTGTGCATATTTGTTAGCAATAAAGAAACCAGTAGATAAATTAATTGCGCTTCAACGCCAAATTAAAACAATGAATTATTTAGGGTGAATATAAGGATATAATATAAAATAATAATATAGAATAAATTAAGTATAAATAATACAGTCATTGTTTTGGGAACCAACAAACAAATAGAAGTTGCAATTTCAAAATCGATGAAATTGAGAAGCATGACTAATTCATATGATTTCGATGTAATAAAACACATTACATGGATGTTCACTATCTATCGTTATACATATTATCAAGAGCAGATAAAGAAGGAGAGCGTACAAGGGTAAAATGCTGAAACGATGCTGCAGTATTAGTCGAATTAATAAACTTTTCCCGTTTTATTTTGAGGATCCTTTGCAGTATTATTGATTAGCTGTCTTACCTTGTTCATATAAAACAAACCGCATGTCCCTACGATGCCCCTACGCTGAGATAATGAGCGGTGAAAATCTGGTATTAGACGCGTGTAGGTAGCTGAATAAAGTGGATGCGAAGCGGCGTAAGGCATGTGGGAGGGGAGGTTTAGGAGCCGATATCTCCGCCTAGGAGTATCGTATTGACAAGCGGTAGGTCTTGTTGTAGAGAGCAAGGAATTCTGCTTAATGCAATACCATGAAATTATTCTAGACTCGCAGGCAAAGTAGAATAATGTAGTCGTAAAATAGCACTATTTTCCCGTTTTTCCGTTGTACACTCTAGGTATTATTAGCTCTTGATATATATGGCCGCATATTACTTTCCTGCACTGCGATACTAAGCCGTTTCACTGGTAAGCCGTCCTATTTGTGTGTGCTACCTAATCGACTGTAATACTATAATGAGATTACCTACCCGGCGATGTCACTAAACTCTTCAGCGTCAGTAGATAGGCCCTCCATATATAGATGTCTGCCCTCCATGATATCAGGAGTATATAATAGAATCTTCTATTATATACTCCTGATGATATCTGTCTACTGACCGTCGGCCCAGCCTCTTGCAAGGCTTGGCGTTGTTCTAAGCTAAAGACATCTCCCCAGATAGTTTGATCTAGCATCCGCGGCCCTTTGCTATCCTATACTAATGCCATGCCTTCATCTGAGATTATGAATTTGGGACTCACGCATGCGCACGCACGCATGCACGCACGCACGCACGCACGCACTCATTTACTCACGCACGCACGCACGCACGCACGCACGCACGCACGCACACACACACACATATATATATATATATATATATATATATATATGCATATTTTATGGAAATAATCTAGACGTGAAAAAATGCATACGCGCATTGCACGTCGTCGAATGATACTGCCTATTGTCTCTAGATTGAACAATATAGTCCTTTAGAAGGCATGCTGTGTAACTAACCATATATAGACGGCTTGCGCGTGATCATTAATTTTCTTGTATATTTCGTATTAAAGTTTCGCAGAATAATTCGAAGCACTATATGACAGGAATTCTGTGACAAAAACTCAGTATTATTCCAACAGAGGGCAGCAGTTCAACGCACATTCAACGCATACTCAACTTACATGCATGCTAAACGACTACGAAATAGCGCGAACGCGCGGTAACAGAGTTTGCAATGAATGTTCATAATGTACACACCGTAAAATGAATGAATTTAAATTATTACATTTAAATAAATTCGCAATTTACTTATTATCGAAGCTCATTGAAATTGTTTAAATTTCGTATTCTAATAAAAGGATCAATGATTATATTTCAATAACCGGCCATTAATGGACCGTATTAATTATTTATTTAATCAAATAGGTTAATAATTATATTAAATTGACGGCCCATTTACGGATCGTTATTTTGCAAAGCGAGGATACTAGCGGTTAGATGACAATGTCCCTGGGGTGAGCTTTGGGTTAGTGTTATGGTTAAACTTAATGTAAGAATTAGTGTTAGTGTTAGAGTAAGGATTAGGGTCATTGACAGAGGGTAAGATTAAGGGTAAGGATTAGGATTAGGGTTACGGTTACGGTTACGGTTAGGGTTAGAGTTAAGGTTATGGTTGGGGTTGGGTGTTAGGGTTGGGGTTGGAGTGGGGGTTGGGGGTTGAGTTTAAGGTTGGGATCAGGGCTAGAGTAAGGGTTCAGTTTTGAGCTATGTGAGCACAATCGCATGTTATGCTGTTGTCGTCAGAAGATGTACAAACTGTGGGCGTGAATATTATGACAGTATTAGCGTTTTGTGACAAAAGAAGCAGCGCGCAAAAAACAAGCAATCAATAAAGCGAGACAAACCTGGATTTTAGATGTTAACTTTATAAATGTCGTGAAAAAAATCAAGTCATCGATCAATCTGTTACATATACAAGCATTGCTATGAGGTCGCCACGTGAACGAGCGACAAATTACCCCTTTCTTGTATAATCTAACTATATGCGTTCCTAGAAGATTCTCCCGCGCTTCTATTTTTAGTTCGTTTGGTACTGTAGCTTTTTCGTGCCCAATTTGCTTCGCGAAATAAAACCACTAGTATATCGACCATATCCCCAGACTGGTGAACACACACGTGGCATACATTAAAACCTGAAGATTGTTGTACGATTAACGTGATATCATTTCGGAAGAACATATCCGGGACTTCGTCCGATCGTCTGTTGGTTTAAACGCGGATGTGAGTTTCCTCGGAGCGGGCATGCCGCAGGAAACACAGGAAAGCATAACATTGCGGATGTGCTGGGGTGCGTGCGCGCGTGCATATCCTTGCGTCCGGAAAAACCAACTTGTTTGATTGCATCTGTCTGCACTCTGGTAATTTATACTCACAACGTTCACAAATATTCCCAGCTGCGAGGCATGATATTTAGTGCAACAGTATCCCCGTGCAGTACTGCGTTACATCTCAACAGCAGCTATTTGGGCTCCAGTGTGGTAGCGCCGCGTGGGGAAAGCGAACGCGCGCAAGCATGTTAGGATTGGGATGTTTGGAGCTGATGTATGCAGTGTCGAGTCGAGCCTGGGCACGGTGTGGGGTGGTGGTGGGGGAGTGTGAGGTTGTGATGGCGTGTATGTGTGGGGGCGTGCGACGGGTGACGTTGGAAATTGGAAGCGCGGCACATGGTGGTAGAGATGTGAGGAGGGGTGGGGTGGGGGGGGGGAGAATGTGGGCAGACATCCTTACTGTGTTTATCGCAGTTAATTGAACTGTCGAAGCTGCCGTGTAGCATATCCTGCTAAACTCACACAATTCAAAACACGTTCTTACACGCAAAAACCTTATAATGTAGGTCAACGTCTAAGGAATTATGAAATATAGATATATACTCTCCATATTATAATATTATCCGTTCAAAAGCAAGGAAACTATAGGCGACGTGCGAGCGCTGATGAAATGGGGCTAGCAAGGTGGATATATACACCTGTACAATATTCATCGAGTATATAGTCGAATTATGTTTCAGAAGATGAAAACATAAATTACAAATTTATTAATAATCACATCTTACCTATTCAATAACGATACTGTACGTAATAGCGCCGCGCAGATCGTATGCGCCCCTTCAAGTATTCGAATGTAGTTACGTATAGCCACGTTTTTCAAACTAGACGTTCCGTTTGTAGTATCGGTGAAAATTTGAGCTGTCAGTGTACGAAATAAAAAAAGTTTAACTATTTAACTATAGTCGTTACGCAGTAAGTCATAAAACCGTAAATATACTGAATTTTAAATTACGAACTAGAATACACACCTTATAGTTATTATACATACGTTTGTACACTTTTTCACTCACAGATATATTTCCGCTATTTTACTTCTATTTTCAAATCGCAGTAAAGGAAGATCTTAATAATTAAAAATATTATTATAATAACAATAATTCTGAAAACGAAATTGATTACGACCACAGACTATGTAAGCGAATTGTTAAAATAATTAATAAATTTGTATATAAATTATTGAATAAAATATTATTGAAATATTCTACGACGAAGACTTCTACGACGTTAAGATTCATTTGTCTGACAAATATAGTTACTTAACCGCTGGCTTTGATGTTTTTTTCACGCCTTGACGGCAAAAAACTTGGGAGTTAAGTAGTATGTCAGCGGCCCCATTAGGCAAGATCATGTAGCAAAATCATTCGCACACGCGCAGATGAGTAATCGACATTGATAGAAAAACAGCAAAACATCGGACGTTGAAGGCGGTAGCTGAACATGCGCTGAATGATCGCGGGAGCATCAGCCATGTTTGATATATGCGCTTAAATTGCTTTGCATTAAATCCGAACCATAAAGTAAGCTTATTACACGATGTAAATTAAGATGTGGTAGTTGTTATGTGGTGATAGGTGATGTGGTCGTGCCATGGTATAAGTTATGAAACACAGCTTGATTTTGGGATTTTAGTAAAAATAAAACTTCAACTAGAAAGATAGATTAGATATATACATAATTCCCAAAAAATATAGAATAATGAATCGAAACCGCTCGAAAAAACGAAAGGAGCAATCAAATTAAATGCACATGACGCTAACAACTATGAGCTAGCATCATTTCATGTTTTACTATGTGTTACCGGCAACAATTTATGTAAAGCTATAAAGAAGGTATGCATTAAGCTCATGGTCACATAAATAGGCGCGAATGTATACTTTGCCATATGAGAGAAAGCTTTACGACATGTAATTATATAGCAATATGCCGATAATTCTGCATCGCTAAAACCTAGCTGTGATACGCATATAGTTGCAATGTTAATATGCCGTCATTATTTGCCTAGCCTAGAATATCCCAGGGGTATGTTGCAGGAAAAGATTATTCTAAAACGAGGTGATCGTGAAACATATGTAGGTCCTGGCCCTCATGCCGTTCCTCTAATGTTTCTACTGTAGGGAATCATGCATATAGGGGTTTATATTAGTTACAAAATAAACTATCATCTTGCAAAGAAAATAGTAGCGTTCAAGCGCCCATCACTGCTCTGAAGGTCCCTGTTTCCTCTTTGGCCTGCGCCCCTTATAACACCATGTAGCTCTAACGACTAGATATACCAATGTATGCACAGTTTATCGATACATAAATCCCTTAAATTACCCTCTAATCTAACCTGGCAATTGCAGTATATTTCATAAGTTGTGATCTTGATATTCGACGTAGGATTCCTCATTTCTCGTGTATCACTATACTCACTATTCAACGTACGGGATAGGTGAACAAGAAACAGCAAGACTACATGACCTACAGCCGCTTACCAGAGCATGTCTAACCCCGAGGAAATTCTAATCATTCTGCCTACATATCATCATATCATCTTTCTCTCTGCTCACGCAACTGTTGTTCATTTTGATTTTAATTTTGAGCATCGCCCCCGCGCAGAATATAACGTTTCCTTTTTTTTCCACGCGCGCGGCTGCCGGGCAGTCAGTAAACAAGGCAGGGTATATATACGGGCGCCATTGTGTGCGTGTTCTATTTTGAATGCCCGTAGGCTGGGTCTATGGTCTACTGTAATAATCGGCAGATCCCGTTACAGGTCGCACAACAGTCGTATTTTTAACCGGGCAGCGGGGGAGCAGCAAGGTTTCCTATAACCGTGGTCAGATGGCTATTAAAGCGAGTGACGGCCCCATCGTTAGTCCACTGCTGGCGGATTCTCATTACACGAGTGCACGAGTGTGCAACGAATATGTCAATAAATTCTCGTGATAAACAAAATTACGTTCATTATTGATACAGCATTATTATCTTACGCATGGATTCTATATTGCTATTATCGAGGTAGCTCTATATATGAAAAATTCAATATAGTTTACATAATATATTTAATTCTATACGAATCTCCACAGTCATGGTTAATAAGAGTACGATGTTCTGCCACTGTTGATTGTGAGACGACATTATATTTGATCGTAATGTGGCGTTTATATATACTGGTATTATACCGCTACGTATTTTATCGTATTTTATCGCTTTACCTACAAAACACAGCGAATGATAATTCCCTGCGTGTAAAACATTCGGATGGTGTAGAGTGTAGACGAACACGAATGTGAAAATGCTGAAAACCAGCGTTCTTCTGCAGCGCATGATTCCATCAATCACAGCAAGTGTACATTCTAATTAATAAGCCATCTACTATATATATACATATATATTATATAAATAAATAAATAAATATATATATGCATAGAAAAATTCTCGGATATTTCAGAAGAAACACGCCGAGTTTAGTGCGTTTATTCTATAGGGGAAAAATCCACATTTCCAATTCCCTAAATTGTATATAGAAACCTTCCGGCCCTATACTGAACATTGCTTCGGCCACGTAGTTTGATGTAAAATGATGAAAAAAACACCCTGCGTATTCCTAACGGCTTTTATTTATATATATGGAACTGGTGTATTCTTCACGAACACAATGGCGCACAGCGTGGAGGGACATGCGCAATGCTGCATACAGGCGTTAGCCTTGCGTTTGGCGCCGCTATGGGCGCACTATTATCCCGGTCTACTATTTCACCCCGCATCGTAATAGTTTCCCAAGGCCGACTGCTCGCGCTTGGGATTCCCAAACATGGAAACGCAACGAGGGTTCTTCGAGGTAGACTCGCACTGCGCAGCCGCGCGCGCTGCGTTGTGCGCGTGGAGAATACCCGATCTCTCGTAGTGGTTCCAGCGGCCGGTGCCCATCTTAGTAGCTAGTGCTAACGCATCATCCTCGGCCCGTCTCGACGATGCCCGGATAAGGAGCGGTTACCGCCTCTTTGCGTCGAGAGGAGCCGACTGAAAGAGGGTATCTTGGCGCTCGGGATGCGGTTGTAGCACTTGCTGGATCTGCGTCCTGAGGTGTCGGTGCTTCAACACAACAGACAGACCGCCAGTAAGCCACGCTTAGAAACCAACCAACCCAAGCATAATGGTAAGTTCATAGACAGTGTCTTTCGAGAAGAGTGGACGCTATATCTAGTCGGGCCTAATCGTGAGTTAAAAGGCGTAGAGTAAAACGCATAAACGTAAATTTGGCAGACTGAGGCGTATAATCTAAATGAATATATTTGGATAAACTTCGTTTCAGGAAAAAATTGCTCGTCGTGTGAGATTCTGCACATACGTACTAGTAACTAGTGAATTATGTACGAACTGTATATAATACATAATATCTTAAACGACACAGTTTCATTAGAGAAGCTGAGTGACATCCGACGATTCATAGTATGACGATGTTAAGCCAATTAACTATAATTAATTGAGTGCTACCGTTTCACTAGGTAATTTAATTCAACAAGTAAGATGTGTTTACAATTACCGCCCAGCAACATTCATCGATATCAAATATGCGCGCGCTAGATAGAAATAGAGAGAGAGAGAGAGAGAGAGAGAGAGAGAGAGAGAGAGAGAGAGAGAGAGAGAGAGAGAGAGAGAGA
>NW_014577287.1:16496-26657 GCF_000485595.1 Priapulus caudatus | reverse complement strand
CTCTCTCTCTCTCTCTCTCTCTCTCTCTCTCTCTCTCTCTCTCTCTCTCTCTCTCTCTCTCTCTCTCTCTCTCTCTCTCTCTCTCTTCTCTTCTCTCTCTCTCTTCTCTCTCTATCTCTCTCTCTCTCTCTCTCTCTCTCTCTCTTTCTCGCTGTCTCTTATTCGGCGTATGATGTTCGTTCTGACGCCCCAGTGCCACGTGAACGCACGTTCTATATATACGGAAGCTTACACAGCCACGAGCACGCATTATGCGGGCCACACTGCTTTACATTAGGTAACATAACTTGAGAGCGCGTTTGTCTTATATATAGAACTAGTAAGAGAAACCCCAGCGCAGTATCAATAAATCGCCAAAAAGGGATCCGCGCCCCTTTGGATGGACAGCTGCCGATAAAAGTAAATTGCTAGCCTGCTTGCAACCAGGCCCAGCGTAGAAAAACACCAACGAACAAACATATTTACTTGGGTGTTTGGATGTACTCGCCGACTAGCGAACGAATCAAACAAAGCGAATGTTTTTTTAACTTATCTATTTTGAGCTCGGATAAATGACTGATACTCACACAAAACATGTCCGTTCCGCATTGGTTTATATTGTTTCGTTGCTCCGTAGGCTAGCGACAAGGTTGAGAAGAAGAAGGGTGGCGCCAAGAAGAAGGCCCAGAGAGCCACCAGTAATGTCTTCTCTATGTTCGACCAGAGGCAAGTGCAGGAGTTCAAAGAGGTAATTCTATAGCGGATTTGCATCCCTGTGTTTCTTCTCCAAACGCCAAGGATGCGGAAGCTAATTAAAGCCACTATATACCTTTGAACCGTTCTATGTTATTATTTAATTAGTTTATATTATACCCAACTCAACCCAACATATCTTTTACACTGAACTCGAGCTAGGTAGAATATAATATTACGAACGCACGAAGAAAATAAAGTGTAAACAGAGCCAGGAAACGCTACTCAGTTCGGCGCGTGGGTTTTCTAGCGTAAAAACACTTTACCTAACGACAGAACACTCAAACCCGAGACACGGTTGCAGGAGAGCCATCGTCACATACCTTACATATAGTCAAGAGTTCATAATAGACTATATTTTCTATTATGGACTCTTGATATATAGTCTAGCTGTAAGATGGCGCTGCTGGCGTACAGTCGTTACGCGGAAGACGGCAGGCGGGCATGACATCCAGCATCTGCTACAAATCTGTGGCTGCGCCGCAGTTCTGTAAACGCTGCTTGCTGCTATCCAACTCTGCTGCCGAAAGTCCTGATTCTGGCGCGCGGGGTATTCCGGTCTGCCTTTGATTCCCCCACAAGGTCCGGTTTCACCTCCCGTTTATTATTCCTACAACGCTAACCAACAGTTGAGCTAACCTTCTTAACAGTGAAGAGGTCTTCCTGTAGACCATGCCTAACTGCGCGGTCGACCATCGCGTAAAGTTAACAGTGGTATATACTGCGATGTTTTGATATAGTAAGAAATTGTCCCACGATGCCCACCATAATGTTAAAAATGCGTATCATCATGCATCCAATGGATAATCATAGGACTTCCTGCACTTTTCATGCGGCCCCAGCAAAATTATTAATAATCTCCTCTATAGGCCTACATATTGTTACTTTGAATTTGATTTGCTATAACGTATAAGGTCACTGTATAGGCTAGATAGACTATATGAGTGAAACACATACAGTTCTCGCAGTGTATCAGTGCTGCCATGGAATAAACCAAGAGCGTAAACCCATAGGCGATCAGTACTGCACACATGCTAACAAACCGCCACGCACGCCAACGCTCCACGCCTTCGCTACCACTTGTGCCACGCTGCTATTAAATATTAGGAGCCGAGCTAAATATAGACGGGAAACCAAACCGTTTGTTTGTGCTATCGTAATGCCTTCTTTAGGATGGAGGGAGTTTGCTGCTGCCGCGATCCGTGCAGCCCCACAAGCCACTGCGCTACCGCTCCAGATGTTGCCTACTGCCCTACACACAGCAGATAAATGCTATCTTGATGCTATATAAATGCTGATGCTATATAGTAGTTAACGACAACGTATACCTTTAGGATGAGGAAGAGGAGGGTACTATTAAATAATATTGGAAAGAGATTGCTAAACGCTAACCGAGTTATTTGTAACTGTAATTGGCGAGTGACTCAATGCTCAGCTTGTAAAAAAGATACTCACTTATTAATAGATCGTGTGACTTTTGCGCGCATGCGCACTCACTGTGATTGTCGCCCCGCTTCGCACGTTAGCTAAGCGCATCAAATGCACATCCGCTTTGGAAGGAACATGCCGGTCAAAAAGATTTTCAGGATTCGAGATTCATAACATCCCGCATATCTTGAATTTTCTCAAGAAGACATCCTCGTCACCATCGGTGTCATGGGATCTGATAGCTCACCTCTCAGCGACGTCCATGAGTGCATAGCCAATGCACAATTGCAATAGATACAAACTATGTGATTGATGAACAACGCCACTTGCTAATTTAGGATCTCTCTTCTATTAAATTAACAATACTCCATAGCAAACACTAGGAGGGGTTCAGCCAGTCCCACTTGAATTGAATAGAAAATAGGTATGACGATACGGTTAACAACCCGATGTTTTCGGTGGTGTTCGGTTTTCACATTCAAACACGCGAATGCTCGTGTCGCATTGAATTCTCATCCTATAATACTATAGAAAGTTAAAGAGCTTATCCTCTAGCGACTGCAAAAAGTAATAAATTTCGAATCATTACAGGCGTTCACAATGATCGACCAAGACAGAGATGGCTTTATCAGCCGGGAGGACTTGGCAGCCATTTTCGATTCGTTAGGTACGCTGTTGTATATAGAGACAATGTTGTAGCGCCTTCCCGTTTAAAGATTGTACAATAATATTATATTATATATGGTTTTTATATTATTCGTGAGTATATATATATATAATCGCGCGTGGGAGAGAACAGAAACATGAGAACACGAGGAGAGGATGTGGGAAGAGGGGTATAAAAGAGCGTTGGTGAAGAATTCACGCGCGAGGGCGTTACTTATTTTTTATTAATATTTACACAATAATTTTTCGGTTTTATTAACAAGTAATATTGCCTGCGTAGGCCGTCAGCCAAAGACGGAGGAGCTTGATGAGATGCTTGCTGAGGCACCAGGACCCATCAACTTCACCATGTTCTTGACACTATTCGGTGAAAGAGTACAAGGTATAGTAATTGCTTGCTACTTGTGTTATGCTGGTGTAATTATGCTGGTGTGCGCTACAAACTGCAGCCATCACTTTACGTCGGTGTCGTGGTGTTGCATGGGCAGATTCCGTTTTCATGTTGTACGTTTCATATATAACGATTTGCAATAAATGTGTTGCACTGCTGTGTTTGCGCGTGACTTGCACTCTCGTTCTTCGCTATCCCACGTCCTACGTTAGCGGTGCCAGTGTCACACGGGTTGCGTACAGTAGCTCACGGAATGGACGTGGCGCGCATCGTATCACACAGTGCATGACAGTTTCAGACTGATCTCGTGGCCAACTATCTGTGAACGGAGGCGAAGAGACTGGCGTCCCGGGTTGGCTGCATGACGCGTGAGTGCACACACATCACGAACACGACACAGTAGAAGCATATCGCTTTACATATACAGCGAACTTTTCATATAGCACCTGGTCGAACGCGATGTCCGTTTCTGGTGGTGACAGCACCAGCTACTTTGGCGGTGGGCCCCAAAGAGGCGAAGCGGTTAAAGGACCTTGGGTCGCGCAATCAAAATAAACTGCGTAGACGCGATGGGTTATTACGAGTACCGTCGAATGCTTGCATGGCATCGTTATAATATCGAATGCAAAATCTTAGTGAGGGATATATAACATTGTTTTATTTCATCGTAGTTTTATGCTATAAAACTCACACGAACGGCCACGCATAGTTTTTTTTTCTGTTTTGGCAAATTATGGTAGGATGATAGTGGGGGCATGCTACAGTAGTGACAGATAACGGGGTTTAACCGTGAACATGACGATTGTCTTCGCCTTGCATTATTTTTACAATTATAATTTTTTGCTTAAACGTATATCCCAGATAATAATAATTTACACAAATTATTATTATCATTAACCATTTATTGATCAAAATTATGCGCAATACCATGATTATCACTTCCTTCCACGATATCGAGATCGAGATCCATATCGATATTTATTGGTCATAGTAATAACAAATTCGTCACGCATAGAAAATAGTACTAAGTAGTCAAATATATGATTCCGCATGCACAACGCATGTGCATCGTCCGCGTTTGCTGCCTTTTTACATCGTGTGCATGCTCTGTATGATACGTGATCCCAGAAATTTCGAATATCGTGTTGTTTCCTATACTGCAAAAAATACATCATCAGCAAATCATCGTGTGATGTAGCATGAACAGGATATTAATAATTGGGCATGAATATAGTTTTGTTTATTTGCGCTTGTACTCTATTATAAGTTATACATGATATAGGTACTAGATTAATGTGTGTGATAGGATTAGTAGAAGCTTTTTACTTCCTTGCTGAGTGAAATGGCTTCATTTCTTAAACATAGCTGCAGTTTCTATTTCCTTCGTTGAATAATCTTTGCTAATATATTTTTAACGGATTTGACAGCTACGGTAGTCGTTATTGCCTGATTTATTAGTTAGGTATGTTTCAATATAAAATTTGGTAAATTTACATTTATAGTTAGATAAAGGAAACATCAAAACCAGGAAGCAATAACAAATAATGGGTTTTAAATAGTTATAGAAACTAATTATGCACGATGTACCACCGATTATCATGCAAACGCACACACGCACGCACACACGCGCACACGCACGCACGCACACACGCGCACAGAATGAGTGTGTAGTAGTCACGTATCTACAGCATTATTAGTCACTCTTTTTCGTTTCTCTCCCCTATAGGATCCGACCCGGAGGATGCCATAGTGAATGCATTCAAAATGTTCGACCCAGAGAACAAGGGTGCGATCCCGGCAAAGAGGTGCGTAAAACTTTATTTATGCGTGTTTGTGCACAGTAGTTTAGGATAGAAAACATGAAGTGGTTTTGTTTTAAACATCATTTAACCTCATAATTTGGTTTCGGCTGACATCTCGTATATGGTCACGCTACATGCGCAGTTTGGTTTGCGTTTCAACATAATTCGAAATTACGGTACAAGTACCATGTGTGTCCTATTTTAAACTGGTATTGTTTTATAGGCTCAAGGAGCTTATGCTTGGAATTGGCGACAGATTCGATAAGGATGAGGTGAGTAAACGTTTAACCTTCCTAGGTGCAATACCTGAAACACGTCACATGTACTTATAAGGTATCTATCACGCAGGATTGCAATGCCTAGCCTATTGTGATGTTAGTGTTATCTACTTCTTCTTCGGAGTAATTAATTACCATTGCAGTACCATTGCAGTATTACCCTCACAATTTAAAATATTCATTCGATCATTTGCCGAATCTTTAAAAAAGCACAAGCCCACGTATAATCTACAATTATTTACCATATAATGTGTAATAAGTATCTTATTCTTAGTTTCCCAACACCGTTAATATTACTCTATAATTATACATACTCAACTTTAAAATATTTAAGCAAGCGTAAATATGATTACCATGTTTCAGTTTGATCAATTCATCAAGACTGCGACAATCAAGGATGGAAAGTTTGACTACAAGGCGTACGCGCACGTACTGACGCACGGTGAAGAAGATGTGTAAAGCCTACCACCACCAAATAAATCGCTCGCCGCGTACTGAGCATGAACTGAGGAATAGCACTCGTTCATACCTTCTCGATATCCAACTCCAATATTGTTCATGATTCTAAAACTCATCATCTTGTACCGAACTTTGTCATCAAATTAACAAATATTTATTTCAATAAATTACAGAATCGCTTCTGGAACCGAACTGTTTGCAACTTGCCGTTATAAGTTGCCTGTTATATTACCGTACTGTGTTTCGCTGAGATGTAATAGAACAATGCACAGCGGCATGTGCGCATATGTAAACTCGGGTTTCCAGCAACTAGTCGTGGAATGGTCAGATGTGATTTTTTCAAGGTACTATGCTCAGTGCGTTAAAATTCTGTAAACTTCCGGCCACGATCGATTCAATCAAATATTGTCACAATCCTAACAGCGGATTTGATATTAAAACATCAGTTATGCACTTAAAATTTAACATGTTGTTGAAGCACAATGGCATATAATTCCGAGCAGGTTTTAGTTACAATCCCAGGAATAAGTACTGATCCAAGCGGGAGTCGATGCGGGTGTAATAGCTCTGCAGCCTGTAGAACAATAATACCCCGAAGCTTGTCGTATGTGGACACTGCTCACAACAGTCAGAACATAGCGCGCCACACATCTGCCTCTGCTGGCGCCACCTGCTGTGCTGGGCAGTCACCACATATGCAGCGACAATATCTGCTACCAAAGCGCTCGGCCTCGCAAAGAGAAACCTAAATAGCATTCAGAACCATATATTTGTGCTAACAAATAAGTCAAATGCCGCTGAATTTTCCGAAAGACCCCGTCAGTGACTGAAATAACTTCTACCTTAATGAAATGTTTTCACAGCGGTGGAATATCAATTGCTTAAACATGTCGCTTGGTGAGAAAACAGACGTTTTCTCCCAACATTTGGTGCAAATCCATTGCTTTGCTTTCTCTCTGTTACTGTACGTGTTGTTGTGTGGACGCAGTACTTGCGATGAGTAGACTCAAACTATGTTAGAACGTAGGGACTGTTGTATATGTATGTAAAAATAAGTGAAAATTTTTCAGTAAATTACCTGTGCACGGTTAAAAAAAAGTTTTACTATTTTTCTGACTCATATATAAATCACGTGCGATTTCTAAGATGAATTTTTATATACAAAGTTCGGATTGCATATTTCAAATTCAAATTAATTATACAAAAGTTAGATTATGACCATTTGCAACATAAGTGAAATTTCCCGAATTTTATTTGTATTGCAGGCTAAGATCTGGGTTCGCGTATGCCCCCAGTATCTACCAAAAGAAGTCGTGATTAGTTTAAATAATACTGAATCATGGTAGTGGAGCCTATATCGTAATGCGATGTGTTAAAGATCTAGCACAAAGTCTCACTTTAAAAATGTACAACACGCCCGCCAGTTTATATATAGTGATTATCCGTACAGACTCAGGGCCGTAGGCTGAGCAAATTCCTAGAGGGAGGGGGGGCAGTGGCGGATCCAGGATTTCAAGGAGGGAGTGAGAAACAGGTGGGGGGGTCTGGGGGTCCCCCCACAGAAAATTTTGAAAATGTAGATCGCAGAAGATGGTATTTGAGGCACTTTTGAGTACATGTACAGTCTTCATTCTGACTACGATAATTCTCTTTTATTAAATCTATTTATTTTTTTAATTTTGCTACCCTGAGACTGAAAAATTTGACATGGTATTAAACATATAGTGATATACCATTCAAATCCGGCGAATAGAAGGACGAATTGTATTGTTTTATTTTCAATACAGGATCAGCCCCAGTAACAATAAAAGTGGTATAGGCCCTATACATACGTACGTACGAACACACGCACGCACACACACACACACACAGGCACGCACGCACGCACGCACACACATAATTCCTATACATTTTCTTACTGATAATTATCGTTTTATGATTCTAAGAGACTTCAAAATTTATTAAAAATATAGAAATCACTCATGCAATATTCTGAATTAAGTAACTCATTTAATAATTATACATATAAATAGGTATATACATATACTACATAAATTATAGGTGTTATAAATTCGAGTTCTACTGACATATATATATATATATATATCGTAGATATTTTACCATATACCTATTCTATTATATCTATATGGTATCATATATGTCTATATGATATATTTCTACGAGACTTTGCTGCCGTCAGAGCACGTGACGTATATAGGGAAGTCTATTTCCACCCGTGATAGTATGAGTGGTTACGCGTGAGTGTGTGTATTACACCCTTTGCTAGCGTCTATGTGAATGCAGGTAATAAGAGAACATAACGATTATGTTGAACGTATGCAGTTATCCCTTTAATTGACAGACTTAACTATGCATCCGCCCATAACGAGGCGAATGCGTACAATCAAGGTACGCGAGTAACATCACCTAACTTACGAGGTTAAGGATGTGTGGTAGCTGGCTCGAACCAATCTCGTCTAGTCTGTAAAGTGTATCTAACTATCGCTCTGCCTCCTCTCTCTGGTCGAACACGCGGTTATATACTCCATAGGTAGACACGCCTACCTATTGTTTATGGTCAGTCCGTACTACATTACTGTCTGTTATTGGCTAATTCTACCCAGGGGCGTGTACAGGGGAGGGGGGGGTCCAGGGGGTCCGGACCTCCCCCTGCTCGCGCAGAAAACGCATCTGAAGGTCTAATTGAAAAAAATTTTTGGGGGAGGGCCCCCCAAACGTGCTCGCAAGTTTGGGTTACGGTTACACCCCCCCCCCCTGGTACAAATCCTGTACACGCCCCTGCTACCCTGTCTATTCCCGCGTTACAACTTTACACAGCTAGCCATGTATGCCAACCCAGAACAATAGGTTATTGCTATCTATTTATTTATCTGTCTTTCGACGGTATTACACGTATAGGTCTATACATATCATCAGGAGTTAATAAAGACAAAGAAGTTTGACACGTATTTGGTACTGATTTCACTACATTTTGTCGTACGAGTTCGATGTGAACAAAAATATTAAGAGTGAGTCACACGATAGTTGCATAACCATTATTACATTGAATTAAATGCTTAATAGCAGGATTTCCATGACTATATCCTTACTATAAAGAGGCTAATCTTGTGTGTGTGTGTGTGTGTTTGTTTGACCTCGCTTTTCTCCGTGATTTTTCACTCAATTGTGGTAACTGAAGATATATTCAGAATCACCACGTCTTGCAAGTGGTTCTGGCTGAGACAAAAATTTAAAAAAGTTAAAAAGTAAAAAAAAATTGTATTAAGTCAAAATTCAATCATCACGTACGTGGGAATTATTGCGCGTGTCTTGACTTGTGTTGTGTAGTCGGTAGGAGCTCGGTTTCATAACCCGAGATTGCGGGTTCGAATCTCAGATGGGGGAAAAAAATTTCTCCTTTACTTTTTGACTCTTTAGTATGTACTTCTGCCACTTCAGCATTCATTTCAAAATTGAAAAAATTAATTTTAATACATTCATGAAAAAAAAATTTTTTTTACTATTATTATTATTTTACTACTATTATTATTTATTATATTTTCATGTCTTTTATCTTTATATTATTTATATTCTTTTTTATTGTTTGGGATTGGATGGGATGGGATGGGTCGGATGCGATGGATCGGATCGGATCCCATGAGATAGCATAGCATAGGATAGGATGCAATGGGATGGGATAGAAGACGATGGGATGGGATGGGATGGGATGGGATGGGATGGGATGGGATGGGATGGCATGGCATGGGTGGCATGGGGTGGCATGGGATGAGATGGGATGAGATGGGATGAGATGGCAAGGCATGGCATGACATGTGATGGATGGAGAGATGGCTGGCTGGATGGATGGATGGATAGATGGATGGATGGATGGATGCATGCATGCATAGATAGATACATAGATAGATTGATAGATAGATAGATAGATTTTGCGGTATTTTCCTTTCAACCAAGTGGTCACCAACTGAGGCACTTTTTCCCTGCTCACTTATAGAATTGCGCTCTTTGTTTCTCCCCAAAATGTTTTTTGTTTCCGTTTTCTTTTCAGTTGCATGAAATATTTAACTTCAACTGTGTCACTTACTGTTACATGAAGTTTATATTTTAAGGCATGATTTGGTCGTTGTACAGGTATTTCTGCTAGTAGTTATAACATGAACAAATACATTATGCAATGCAGCTATGGTTGCTGACTATCACAGGCACTTGAAGCGTTTCAATAAAATATAATGCTAAATAAATACGAAATCTATTTACTACCAAATTCTTAATGTTTCTATACTCTCTTTCACCTATATTGCCGACAGTTTCCTGTAAATTCCGTCAAATCCTATGTCCAACATACGCTGGCCGCAGCCATTCCTCACGCAGCCTGCACTGTGACACT
>NW_014577287.1:5267-15073 GCF_000485595.1 Priapulus caudatus | reverse complement strand
CGCCAGCGGTATGATAATAGCGGCATCCGTCTCTGCGTAGACCGCGACAAAGGCTCCCGCCAGTCATGGCTGTTTAGCTGCAGTTGGTGCGACGTGGATTTGTCTGGTTGCGGGGGAAGACGAGCCACTGAGGTCTGCCCAGGTCTGAAGCCTGGGGGGAGAAGTCTTCCGTAGGATCTGTTCGTGGTCAGGCGTAGAGTTGGCCTCCAGTGGTCGACCAGGCACGTAGCACAGAGGTTGAGGTCGGCCCATAGTTAGGATCCAGTGTTGGAGTCGATGACGTTGACGGTAGCCAAGAACTAGGGCGTGATGGAAGTCGACTAAATTTTCCACAGGAGCGTTCGTGGCCATGTCGAGACCAGGTGCGTAGAGCGCAGGTGGTGATCAGCGTCTTTGTCCCGCCAAGGCAATCAAAGTATGGAGGTGACTTCGAGTCGTCAGCCAGCAACCGTTCTTGTGGAGTCGCCCGAGATGTGAGGTGACTCTCCGAGAGGCGTCGGAGAGCTGATTGGGTCTGTCGGGAGCGAGTTGGATTCAGTCCTTCATCGAGTGGGCCTTGCACTGCCCATTCGATGCGTCACCGGCCCACGAGTAGCCGTCAAATTCTCCCGGACAGGTTGAGCACCTCCAGTGCGTGTACTCCGCGCCCATGCTTCTGGAGGAGGTTGGTGCTCCAGTGACGTGGCTACTCGCGGTCCCTTGCGGTAGCTCGAGCGCCAGTCGCATAAGGCAGCGGCTCGGACGCGGCGGTAAAGCAACGTGAGCTGCCGTTGTTGTGTGAGCTCAGTTTCCGCTTATTCCCTCCGCTTGCTCTTCAGGCGCCGCACGGCAGTTCTTATGTGCCGGCCGCCGCCGTCACCGTAGGGATTCCTGCCTGCCCGCCAACAGACAGACGGCTACTGGTCTGATGTGTGGGCGATGCCGTTGCTCCGCCTGGAAGGTTTGCCGCACTCTGGTGAGGCGACTTGGATTCCGTGGTCGGGAGTCGCAGAGCCCGCATCGGAGTACGACAGCTAGTGGAAACATAGCCGCATAGTGGCTCATCCGGAGTAATCCGCTGCGTGCCTGGTGTGTCACCGTCCAGTGTGCAAACGACAATGACTCAGCGAAGAGGAGTGATCTGCTAGGTGCCCGGTGTGTCGCTGTACAGTGTGTAGCAGATAAGTAAATAGCAGAAAATTGTAGAAAAGGAAGTGCAAATGTAGAGATTGTTTTCACTACACTGTAGTCTGTACTTTGGTAGTACTGTACTTTAGTAGTACTGTACTTTGGTAGTACTGTACTTTGGTAGTACTGTACTTTATGACTGTAGTTTGTCTAACTGAGTCTGTGTCACCGCCTGTCTTCTTTCAGAAAGCAAGATGTCTTGATGGCCTCCGGTGTGAACAGCCAAATGACAATGACTCAGTTTTGGAAGAAAAGAAATTTCAACTTACATGAAGGCTGTCTGTAGAACCAGTAGAGCCAGGGTGGATCCTTCCAGTGCTGATTCATTGTTTGAACTACACTATACTACACTTTGTCTTAGCCAAAAAGGCCGATGAGAGCGCGATAACATAAAAACATTCCCTTCGACCGCCGTTATACGTCCAGCTGGCAACCAACTGTTTGTGGTGTGGCAGGTCAACAGCTATGTTTTTAGCTAACATAGTCAGATGCAGCGTGTAGAATCGCATGCTTTTGTGTCGTCCGTCAACAGTTGGGCCACAAATCTCAACCTGACGTAACGGTCAGCGATATTCGGCCGACGTTGGGAAGGTAAATCCGAAAAGCGAGTTGGGATGTAACGAAGCTGGGGGTCAAAGGTCAAAGGTCAAGCGGTGTAACAAAGAAGGGAACATTCCCTCCTTTAACTGTAGGTATAGGGAGAAACTGCAGAAATTGCGGCACAAATCTAAACGGCTCGACCTATAGGCTCGTAATAGTCGGTGTATAGCATCATGGTAGGAAAAGCCATCACTGTGCCGAAATTGGAGGTCACAGGTCAAAGGTCAATGGGGCACAGGGAAGATTTTAGACATTTTCTGAGGACATGGTCTGACGGAGCGATTGAAAAACTTTTTTATTTCAGCAGTGACCTAGCATTTTTATGGCTTTATTGAGAGGACCATGAAATGTACTTTCCGATGACATGCGAAGAGTAAGTGTCGGATAACCTTTTGACCCTCAAGAGGAGGGTTAAACATTGTGGTATGGTCGAGGAAGGAAAGAAGGCAAGCCATGGGGATAATTCTTCTAATCACTTTTATTATCAGCTTTAGTAAAACGATGAATGAGATTCTGAAAATAGGCCTACATGAACAAATAATTCAACTTTAAGCAAGGCATCATTTCTGCCTGAATAACAAAATGCAATTAATTTCGCATCTCAAAGTCAAAGTATCACACCGACCCAGCATACATACTAAACTTTGTATTAAACAGACAGGATTCTCTAGATTACTATCTCTTATTAGTACCTGAAGAGTTTTACTCCTAGGCTTGATAACCCTACGATGACACATACGTTCCCACAATCCGGATCCGGAAGACTAGACTCGTTTGCCGCCGATCCTCAAAACAGAAGTGCAGCTAGCGTCTTGGTTACTCGGATACGCTATCCCATGCGCGACACTAGCGCCAGCTAGCGGCAACGAAAAGGCTTATCGGGTTAATCGTTCTATTTAAACCACATTGATTTGTAGCTCTAGTACTATAGCCCGCTTACATTATAAACTGCCGCCAGCCGCCATCGGCAGTTAATGTAAGCGAGCTATATAGTACTAGAGCTAATTGATTTGTAGATCTGTAACAAAGGATCTGTAATATACCTATATTATCTTACTCCTGGTAGTACTAGTAGTAGCGCTCATAGGGTCTATGTCCCCCAGGGACTGCCGGAACGTACTCTGGGCAGGCCCGTAGCCAGCTTTGTATTGGGGGGGGGGTTCGTTTTTAAATGTAGGCAATTTGCTCGGCAGGGGCGTGTACAGGATTTGTACCAGGGGGGGTCTAACCGTAACCCAAAGGTGAGAGCACGCGAAGGGGGGGTCTTAAAAATTTCAAAATTATATTTAAATTACGGACCCCCGTCACAAGATGCCGTTTCTCACTGCGGCCGCGACAGGTGGGGGTCGCGGAACTCCCTGGACCCCCCTGTATCACGGCCCACGCTCGTAGCGGGCGAAGGCGACCTCAGGCGAAGGGATCCCGGCCCAAGCGACCCGAGCGAGGGAGGGCATGATGGGAGGGGTGTTCCCTGTTCACAAGGGGGCTCCCGGCACGAATGAGATTTTGCAATTATTTAACACTAAAATGGAGAGCGACCTGGAGGTGAGAGAGTCTTTGAAATTATTCAATAAAAAAAAAATTTATTGGGCTTTTGGGGCCGGGGGTTTCGTTCGAACCCCCGAACTACCCCTGGCTACACGGTCCTGACCTGGGTACGGTCCGGTATACATGGCGCGGAACGTACGCACTGGTCACTATTTGATATGAGTTATGGGTTAGGGACGTTAGGCGATAGGGGTTAGGGTTGTAGGGGTAGGGTTATGGGTTCGGTTCGGTTTAGGGAGTAGGCGTCAGGCCGGCACCTTCACACCTAAAACTCACGGTTAGTTGGAGTAGGAGTGAGGTAAGGATTCGGCATATACAATAGTCGATGCAGATATAGCATGACATGCAAGCCATCTACGTTTTGGCACTACGTTATGGCATTTGATTGGCACGGTCACGGTCTGGCAATAAATGACGTATGGGCCAAAACCGTTGGCCGATACGTTGGCACGGTACATTGGTTTGACATGTGTTGGCAATATGACCGGTTGGGCCAACGGTTGACGTACTGTTGGCATGTCACGGTTAGCAAGTCGTTGCTGTGCATGCGGTTGGGTCCAGACGTTAGGACGTATTGGTTGGACATGAATGACTATGAAATGGTTGGGCTGCATGACGTTGGGCCAACTGTGTGCGGTATGGTTGGCACAATGCTTAGTTGGCCCAGTGTTGGCTAACATAACGTGTTGGCCCCCAACCGTTTGGCTATGGTGGCATGATGCTTAGTTGGCAAAATGGTATGGGCTGCATGACGTTAGGCCAAACGTTGGCATAGTGGTATGGCATAAGTGCTGAGTTGGGCAGATGGTTGGCTGTATGAATCGTGGGACCAAACGTTGGTGTATGGTGGCAATGGGTCACGGGTTGGCCAAGGTGGCTGCATGCGCGGTTGGGCCAACGTTGGCGTAGTGGTTGGCATGAATGCTAAGTTGGTATAATGGTTTGAGCTGCTATGACGTTTGGGCAAACGTTGGCGTAGTGGTTGGCCACAATGCTATCTGGCCCAGTGTTGGCTTACATAATGCGTTGGACCAACGTTGGCGTAATGGATTGGCGATGATGCGTAGTTGGCAAATGTTGGCTGCATGACGGTTAGGCCGAACAAGTTGCGCAGTATGGTGGCATGGATGGCTAAGTTGGCAAGTGGTTGGCTAGTATGACGATTGGGCGAACGTTGGAGATGTATGTTGCATGGGTCACGTGTAAGCAAGTGGTTGCCTGCATGACGTATGGGCCAACGTTATTGCGCAGAATATGGTCGCATGGTCACGGTTGGCAATGGTTGGCTGCATGACGTTGGAGGCCAACGGTTGCCGAAGTATGGTCGGCATGGTCCCACGGTTGGCATAATGGTTGGCTGCATGAACGATTGGGTCCCAACGTTGGCGGAATGGTTGCATGGGTCACGGATTGGCAAAATGGTTGGCATGCCTGACGTGGGCCAACGTTGGTGTACGTGGTTGGCATGGGTCATAGGTTGGCAAGTGGTCGCTGGCTATGAAGTTGGGACACAACAGGTTGGCGAATTGGTTAGCGATGGTCAGCGGTTGGAAAAAATGGTTGCTTGCATGACGTGGGGCCAAACGTGCCGCGTAATGATTGCATGATATCTAAGTTACGAAGGAGTGCGTGGCAATGTTTAATTAGTAGTTTACGGGGTAGCCGTGGCATGTTTATAGAAGTTGTTTACAAGACATGCAGCCATGGTGCGCATTACAACATTTGTGATTGGCAGGGCATTACCATATGAGCTAGATTAGTAAACATCAAAGCGTTGGTAACATATATATTGTCGTGATTAACACATATGTGTGCGTATGAATGGCATGATGTCGATAAATTCCAGATGATGCCACCACGATAATCAGAATTTATCATGTATTCTTATGCCGAATTTCGGTTTGCATTTTGACCGACTGAACGACCAGGATCTTGCGTATACAACTACGATTTTTATTACGATGAGAAAAAAATCTTTTGTGTAATGATTATTCTGCAAGTGTTTGTTCAAGTGTTACAGTTGATTATAAAACATGAGATTGAAAATAACTACATGTATTTAGCAGCAAAATATAGTATTGTGAACTGTATTGTCGATTTGGGTCCGCGCAGAAATGCAGGAAGATTGCATCTCGGAACTCAAAAATAATTATCCCAGAGGCATGCACCACCGAACCCCCCCTATGGCATTGACTCGGTGCACTGGCGTGAGCCCTCGACTACAGACCCTCAGTATATCCTCACCTAAACAAGTTATGCATCAAAGAAAGTGTGGGATGTGGACACAGGGATCTCTGTATAGTTACAGAAGGGTTCTTATTTTAGATAATAGTGTTAGCGGGTGCCGTGGCCATGTTTATAGAATTGTACAGGCACAATTGCACCATGTGATACTACAGACATTCTTGTGTGCAGGGGGCATTATACCTAATCTAGTATTAGTAACTAATAGTATATAATAGTGTATATATATTATATATATATATAGTATAATATATGACGGTAAATAATAGTTGGTAATCTGTAGATTAAATTAAAGACAAAGACATCACTTTTAAAGCTTGTTAGCTCAGTTTTCACGCCCCTTCGGGCGGGGGCGATCATCAGACAACTTTAATTTGACATAATAAAGCACGTTGTACTACAGTTCCATTAACTTCTTAAATAGTAGAACATGAAATGGCGCTAATCAACAGGTGAGTTAGAAATTCGAGAACAACAAATATACAGCAAGAAACAACACCGTTTAATTATAGATCATACTGACTATTGTAACTAATGGCCCAGCATAACGAGTTTCGTCAGCTCCCCGCGCAACCCCCGTGACGCAAGTATGATGTTACTAGGAGCTATGTAGAGGGACTACATTAACAATAGATAACTAGAAACAATAGCGCAGCATTCATAGTTTATATCAGTTATTGGAATGTAATACAAATGTTTATTATTATCATTAAAAGCTGTCTGACTGAACGCCGCAAGTGTGATAAACTGTAGAGTAATCAGCGTGAAAGTGATATCTTGGTCTTATATTTATCTACAGACGTACAAATCGAGATTACGCTCTGCAACCATAATGCATATGTAGCACATCTACGATGCAGTGTAGACCCAAAGCATCCAGAACCATATATAATGATATTATATAGTAGATATATATATAGTATGTGTGTAGTGTGTTACCCTAATCTTTATTAAAAACAACAAGACAAGTAATTAAACAAACTTTTTTACTACATATACTAATATTTGTCATTTAGATATGTGATATATTATAATCATATATTATATTATTTACACAAATCAGAAAAAGCCTACACCACGGCCAAACCACAAACACACGCCTACCCCCATTGTGCGCGCTAGCAGTTGAATTACCATCTTTAGTATGAAGGTGGTGTGTGTGCGTGCGTGGCATGTGCGAGAGTTTGACGGCGCACTATAGATAAGTAATATCTAATTATAGACGATCGATAAGGAAGTATCCTATATGATTCGGTAATTGTTCTGTCGCGTGTGGCGCGGCGCGTTCGTGCGTGGTAACTGTCGCTAGTAAGCTCTCACCACTCAAGTCTCTCTGTCACACAACACACTAATGCTATTATCTTTCCACTCGCATCCTACAGCCCCGATCTCCTCAGGTCTCGCTCGACGCTTCCACGTTCCCGTCGGATCCTCGATCTCTCGCCCTCTCTTCCTTGATCTTTCGATTTTCTCTCTCTCTCTCTCTCTCATTAATTTTGCTCTCGCCCTAGCAAATGAGAGAGAGCTCTCCCTCGATCTCTCTCTCTCTCTCATTTGCTCTCGCCCTATCTCTCTCTCATTTGCTCTCGCCCTCTCTCTCTCATTTGCTCTCTCCCTCGATCTCTCTTTCTCTCTCTCTTGGTCTCCCGGTCTAAAAATCCCAGGAGTATTTCTCTCACGGCGCAGCTCAGTGTCCCAGCGTGTATGTTCAGTATGTCAGTCCGTCGCGTGTAGGTGTGAACGTGTTGGTAAACGAGAGGGGGCTTTACACTTAACGACTGTAGAAAACACATCAGCACGTATAGCAAGGTTCTTCCCCATCCCCTGTGCGTGCATGGCTTATACGCACGCTACGAAACAAAGAGATTCCTGGTACCTAGCTAGCACCTGATTACTGATCAAACAAGCAATGACATCTTGGTTAACTGAATGGTTCGCTTTTGGTGTGCTCACAAATCTGAGAGGACCAGAGAAGGAGTTTGTATATGTGTCTGAGAGAAAGGTGTGCGCGTGTGTATGTGTGTGTGGGAGAGAGCTGTGTGTGTGTGTGTGTGTGTGTGTGTGTGTGTGTGTGTGTGTGTGTGTGTGTGTGTGAGAGAGAGAGAGAGAGAGAGACAGGGAGAGAGGTGCGTGTGTGTGTGAGAGCGAGAGAGAACCAGAGAGGGAGTGTGTATGTGTCAGAGAGAAAGAGGTGCGTGTGTGTATGTGGGAGAGAGAGATAGAGAGAGGTGTGCGCGCGTGTGTGTGTGAGAGAGAGAGAGAGAGAGAGAGAGAGAGAGGTGTTTGTGTTGTGTGTGTGTGTGACAGAGAGAGAGAGAGAGAGAGAGAGAGAGAGAGAGAGAGAGAGAGAGAGAGAGAGAGAGAGAGAGAGAGGTGTGGCGCTGCGTTGTGTGGGGTGTGAGAGAGAGAGAGAGGTTGCGCGCGTGCGTGTGTGTTGTGTGAGAGAGAGAACCAGGGAGGGAGGTGTTGTGTCAGAGAGAGAGAGAGAGAGAGAGAGAGAGGTGTGCGCTCGTGCGTGTGTGTGTGAGAGAGAGGGAGAGAGAGAGAACCAGGGAGGGAGGGTGTATGTGTCAGAGAGAGAGAGAGAGAGAGAGAGAGGTGGTGGCGCCGCGTGGCGTGTGTGTGTGTGTGAGAGAGAAGAAGAGAGAGCCAGAGAAGGGAGTGCGTATGTATCAGAGAGAGAGAGAGGTGTGCGTGTGCGATTGTGTGTGCGCCGCCGGCGTGGGTGCGTGGTGTGTGTGTGTGAGAAGAGAGAGCCAGAGAGGGAGTGCGTATGTATCAGAGAGAGAGAGGTGTGCGTGTGCGTGTGTGCGCGCGCGCGCGCGTGTGTGTGTGTGAGAGAGAGGTGTGCGTGTTTGTGTTGTGTGTGTGACAGAGAGAGAGGGAACGCAAAAGGAGAGAGGGAACCAGAGAGGAAGTGTTATGGTCAGAGAAGATGAGAGGTGTGTGCGGCGCGCGTGTGTGTGTGATGTGGAAGGGGAGAGAACCTGAGAGGGAAGTGTGTAATGTGTCTGAGAGAGAGAGAGAACCTGAGAGGGGAGTGTTGGTAATGTGTCTGAGAGAGAGAGAGAGAGAGAGAGAGAGAACCTGAGAGGGAGTGTGTATGTGTCTGAGAGAGAGAGGTGTGTGTGTGTGTGTGTGTGTGTGTGAGAGAGAGAGAGAGAGAGAGAGAGAGAGAGAGAGAAGAGAGAGAGAGAAAGTGTTGCGTGCCTTGTGTTGTGTGTCGTGTGAACAGAGAGAAGAAATAGCGAGAGAATCCATGCAAGAGAGGTGTGCGCGCGTGTGGTGTGTGAGAGAGAGAGAGAAGAGAAGAGGGGGGGCGCGTGTGTATGTGTGTGTGTGAGAGAGAGAGAGAGAGAGAAGAGAAGAGAGAGAGAGAGATGTGGTTGGCGTGTTTGTGTTTGTGTGTGTGTGTGTGTCTGTGATGTGTGTGTGTGTGTGTGTGTGTGTGGCGTGTGTGTGTGTGAGAGAGGTGTGCGTGTTTGTGTTGTGTGTGTTACAGAGAGAGAACCAGAGGGAGTGTGTATGTGTCAGAGAGAGAGAGAGAGAGGTGTGTGTGTGCGCGCGCGTGTGTGTGTGTGAGAGAGAGAGAGAGAACATGAGAGGGAGTGTGTATGTGTCTGAGAGAGGGTGTGTGTGTATGTGTGTGTGAGAGAGAGAGAGAGAGAGAGAGAGAGCCAAGAAAAAGGAGTGTAAAATGCTGTCAAGGAGAGATAGAGGTGTTTGTGTTATATGTTGTGTGGTGTGTACAAAGAGAGAGAGATGTGAGAAGAACCAGAGAGGGAGTGTGTATGTGTCATGAGAGAGAGAGAAGAGAGAGAGAAGAGAAGAGAGAGAGAGAGAGAGAGAGAAGAGAGAGAGAGGTGGCGCGCTGTTGTGTGTGTGTGAGTGAGAGAGATGAACCAGAGAGGAGTGTGTAATGTGTAGAGAGAGAGAGAGAGAGAGAGAGAAGAGGTGTGCGCGCGCGTGCTGTGTGTGCTGTGTGTGAGAGACGAGAGAGAGAGAAGAACCAAAAGGGAGTGTTTGAGGGGGGAAACTAACTGTAGGCAGCGCGTGAAGCAAAAAGCCGTTGGGCCAACACCGGTTGGCAGAAAATGACGTTGGCCAACGTTTGGCAATATGGACGTTGGGCCAACGTGGGGCAATATGACGTTGGTAAAACGTTTGGCAATATGACGAAATTGGCCAACGTTGCAATAATGTCTGTTGGGCCAACGGTTGCAGTATGACGTTGGGCCAACGTTGGC
>NW_014577287.1:1102-5257 GCF_000485595.1 Priapulus caudatus | reverse complement strand
CTCTCGCGCACGCTCACTCCCTCGATCTCTCGCCCTCTCTTCCTTGATCTTTCGATTGTCCTCTCTCTCTCTCTCTCTCTCATTAATTTTGCTCTCGCCCTCTCTCTCTCATTTGCTCTCTCCCTCGATCTCTCTCTCTCTCTCTCATTTGCTCTCGCCCTATCTCTCTCTCATTTGCTCTCGCCCTCTCTCTCTCATTTGCTCTCTCTCTCTCTCTCTCTCTCTCTCTCTCTCATTTGCTCTCGCCCTATCTCTCTTTCATTTGCTCTCGCCCTCTCTCTCTCATTTGCTCTCTCCCTCGATTTCTCTTTCTCTCTTTCTTGGTCTCCCCGTGTAAAAATCGCAGGAGTATTTCTCTCACAGCGCAACTCAGCGTTCCGGCGTGTATGTTCAGTATGTCAGTCCGTCGCGTGTAGGTGTGAACGTGTTGGTAAACGTACACTTAACGACTGTAGAAAACACGTCAGCACATATAGCAAGGTTCTTCCCCATCCCCTGTGCGTGCATGGCTAATACACACGCTACGAAACAAAGAGATTCCTGGTACCTAGCTAGCACCTGATCACTGGTCAAACAGGCAATGACATCTTGGTTAACTGGATGGTTCGCTTTTGGTGTGCTCACAAATCTGAGAAGACCAGAGAGTGAGTGTGTATATGTGTCTGAGAGAGAGGTGTGCGCGTGTGTGTGTGTGTGTGTGAGAGAGAGGTGTGTGTGTGTGTGTGTGTGTGTGTGTGTGTGTGTGTGTGTGTGTGTGTGTGTGTGGAGGTGTGTAGTGTCGTGAGAGAGAGAGAGAGACAGATGAGAGAGAGAGACAGGGAGAGAGGTGCGTGTGGTGTAGAGAGCGAGAGAGAACCAGAGAGGAGTGTGTTACTGTGTCAGAGAGAAAGAGCTGCGTGCTGTTATGGTGGGCAGAGAAGAAGATAGAGAGAGAGAGAGGTGTGCGCGCGTTGTGTGTGTGAGAGAGAGAGAGAGAGAGAGAGAGGTGTTTGTGTTGTGTGTGTGTGCTGACAGAGATGACAGAGAGAGAGAGAGCAGAGAGAAGCGTGTGCGCTGGCGTGTGTTGTGTGTGAGAGAGAGAGAGTGGTGCGCGCGTGCGCTGTGTGTGTGTGAGAGCAGAGAAACCAGGGACGGAGGTGTATGTGCAGAGAGAGAGAGAGAGAGATTGAGAGAGAGAGAGTGGCGCTCTGCGTGTGTGGTGCGAGAGCAGGCGAGAGAGATGAACCCAGGCGGAGAGGGCTGTATGTGTCAGAAGAAGAGAGAGGAGAGAGGCTCGTGCCCGCGACGTGTTCTCACGTGTGTGTGAGAGAGAGAGATGAGAGACAGCCAGAGAGGGAGTGCGTATTGTATCAGAGAGAGAGAGCGTTGTTTGCGTGTGCGTGCTGTGGGAGCACGCGCGCGCGTGTGTGTGTGTGAGAGAGAGGTGTGCGTGTTTGTGTTGTGTGTGTGACAGAGAGAGAGGGAACCAGAGAGGAAGTGTGTATGTGTCAGAGAGAGAGAGGTGTGTGCGCGGCGTGTGTGTGTTGTTGCTGTGAGAGAGACGAGCAAACCTGAGAGGAGTGTGGTATGTGTCTGAGAGAGAGAGAGAAACCTAGAGGGAGTGTGTATGTGTCTGAGCAGAGAGAGAGTAGGAGGAACCTGAGAGAGGAGTGTGTATGTGGTCTGAGAGACGAGACGGTTGTGTGTGTGTGTGTGTGTGTGTGAGAGAGTGATGAGAAGCAGAGGAGAGAGAGAGAGGTGCGAGAGAGGGAGGTGTGCGTGCCTTGTTGTTGTGGTGTGTGTGACAAGAGAGAGAAAATAGCGAGAGAACCGAGAGATGGTGTGCGCGCGCTGTGCTGTGTGTGCTTGTGAGAGAGAGAGAGGAAGGGCTGTGCGGCGTTGTGTATGTGCTCTGTGTGAGAGAGAGACGACGAGAGAACGAGAGATGAAGAGAGGATGTGTTGCGTGTTTGTGTTTGCTGTGTGTGTGTGTGTGTGTGTGTGTGTGTGTGTGTGTGTGTGTGTGTGTGTGTGCGTGTGTGTGTGTGAGAGAGGTGTGCGTGTTTGTGTTGTGTGTGTTACAGAGAGAGGAACCAGGAGGGAGTGGTGTATTCTGTTCAGAGAGGAGAGAGAGAGAGCAGGTGTGTGTTGTGCGCGCGCGTGTGTGGTGCTGTGAGAGAAGAGAGAGAAACATGAGAGGGCCAGTTGTATGTGTCTGAGGAGTATGGGTGTGTGTGTGTATCGTGTGTGTGAGAGAGAGAGAGAGAGAGAGAGAAGAGAGAGCCAAAAAAAGGGAGTGTTATGGTGGTCAGAGAGATAGAGAGGTGTTTGTGTTTATGTTGTGTGTGTGCTGACAGAGAGAGGAGGTGAGAGAACCAGATGAGGGAGTGCTGTATGGTCAGAGAGAGACGAGGAGAGAGAGAGAGAGAGAGAGAGAGAGAGAGAGAGAGAGAGAGAGAGGTCGCGCGCGTTGTGTGTCGTTGAGTGAGAGGAATGAACCAGAGAGGGGGGAAAAAAAAAAAAATAAAACAACGAAAAACACAGAAAACTGTGTATGTGTCAGAGAGAGAAAGAGAGAGAGAGAGAGGAGAGATCAAGAGGTGTGCGCGCGCGCGCGTGTGTGTGTGTGTGTATGGAGAGAGAAGAGAGGAGAGAGAGAGAGAGAGAGGAGACACCAAGAGGCGAGATTTGAGGGGAAACTAACGTAGGCGCGGCTGATGCAAAAAAGCGTTGGGCCAACGTTGGCAAAAATGAGTGGGCCAACGTTGGCAATATGACGTTGCGGGCCAACGTGGGCAATATAGAGCGTTGCGGTCTAACGTTCGGCAATATTTGACGTTTGGGCCAACGTTGGCTATGTCGTTGGGCCAAACGTGGCAGTATGACGTTGGCCAAACGTCGGCATGTATGACGTTGCGCCAAACGTTTGGCAGTATGACGTTGGCCAACGTGCAAATATGACGTGGGCCAACGTTGGCAATATTGACGTTGGGGCCAACGTTGGGCCCAATATGCGTTGGCCAACGGTTGGCAATATGACGTGGGCCATCTTTGTCAATATGACGTTGGGCCAACGTTGCAATATGACGCTTGGGCCCAACGTTGGCAATATGACGTTTGGGCAACGTTGGCCAACGATGGCCAACGTTGGGCAACTGTCGGCTTCCAGCGTTGGCGCCAACGTTCGCACCCAACGAGGCGCAAAATCCGTTGGGCCAACGTTTGGCCAGCCACGTTGGCCCCAACGTTTGGCATGGGTGAAGACGGCCGTTGCCGGCCAACGTTGGCCAACGGTCAGCATTGTTATTCTGGGTATGATCGCCCTCATGCGCTGAGCGTTCCGATGGAAGATCAAGCATACCTTCTTCAAACTTCCTGAGGATGCCTCGGAGATGTTCGATGAACTGCTTGTCAGAATTGGGCCGAGAATCCAGAAGCAGGACACCGCCATACAGAAAATGCACTTTGAACCAGGACTGAAACTGGGCAATTCCACCATAAGGCACCAGCTCGGGCTGATAAATATCCCTCACTTTCAGTATGACTTCAGAGCTGGCCGACAACACCATATCGCTGTTGGTCAGAGGGTGTGCAGGCTATTGCTAGAAGAACACAAGAGCGAGGTCATTTTCGTGTCCTACGATGCCAGAAGAATGCATGCCATATGCGAGATTTCGGAAAAATGGAATGCTGCCCCATGCCTGCGGTGCATCGATGGAAAACATGTGGCTCCATCAGATGGCCCGGAACTCTGCGCTCATTGTATCATACCTATAAGGGCTTCTTTTCGTTCGTGCTTATTGGCCTTTAGGTGGATCGACTACAAGGTTTTGTGTGATAGTACGTGGTGATACGGGTCACATGTCAAGAACGCTCAAATCTACAACGAAATCGGAATTGAAAGACTGTCTAGAAGATGGATCCATTGGCTTTCCTGATCCAGATCCACTTGCGAATGATGACAGGAACATGCCGTACTTTTCCTGGGACGCCAGACGAATGCTTTTGGATCTGGAACATTACCTTGATGAGAGCCATACTCACACCGCGGGCAAGGACAAGGCGAAGAGATGCATCACCAAACTACAGGATTCCAGAGCGGAGACGCGCTTGGTCTGAAAATGCATTCGGCATAGCTTTGGCCCAGAGATGGCAGCTTCTACTCACAACCATGCAA
>NW_014577287.1:0-208 GCF_000485595.1 Priapulus caudatus | reverse complement strand
TGTTTCGCTCTCGCGCACGCTCTCTCCCTCGATCTCTCTCTCTCTCATTTGCTCTCGCCCTATCTCTCTCTCATTTGCTCTCGCCCTCTCTCTCTCAGTTGCTCTCTCCCTCGATCTCTCTCTCTCTTTCTCTCTCTTGGTCTCCCGGTCTAAAAATCCCAGGAGTATTTCTCTCACGGCGCAGCTCAGTGTCCCAGCGTGTATGTCC
>NW_014577286.1:562363-565431 GCF_000485595.1 Priapulus caudatus | reverse complement strand
ACACACGCACCGCACGCAAGCACACACACACACACACGTACACACGCACCGCACACACGCACGCAAGCACACACGCACCGCACGCAAGCACACACACACACACACGTACACACGCACCGCACACACGCACGCAAGCACACACGCACCGCACGCAAGCACACACACACACACACGTACACACGCACCGCACACACGCACGCAAGCACACACGCACCGCACGCAAGCACACACACACACACACGCACACACGCACCGCACACACGCACGCAAGCACACACGCACGCACACATACACGCGCGCACGCACGCACGCACCGCACGCACGTACATACACACCGCGCGCACGCACCGCGCGCACACGCATACACGCGCGCACGCACGCACGCACACACGCACGCACGCACGCGCGCACGCACACACGCACACACGCACGCACGCACGCACGCACGCACGCACGCACGCACGCACATTGACTGGCGTGCACATACCGTCGCCAATGGTTAGAGAAAAGATGCAGGCCTCATCACGTCGACTCTGTACCCGAGCCTTTTCCCGTCGCCACTTCTCAGCCTCCGATAAGGATGCGGTACGGGGATGCTGGGAAGCACATGTTCAGGTCAATACCGGCTTGGGTCTGATTACATAAACACGGTAATAGAAGTGCGAGGCATGTAACAGCACTAACACACATGTTGGACGAGACCAAACGTCTCGGCGCTAGACAGCGATGCGGCTGAGAGCGGGATAAGGAAATGAAGCGAGAGCGAGCATACTTGTACGATGAACGAGTGAGAGGAACATCCAGGGGAGAGAGAGGAGTGGGAGAGAGGGGAGGCAGAGGGAGAGAGTAAAGGGGAGACGAAGATGGAGATGCAGAGGAGAGGGAGAGGGGGAGAGGGAAAGGTATATATAGGTAGTCAGGAGAAAGAGGGAGAGTTAATCGGAAGTAGCAGAAGAAGGAAGCGATAGGGATAGGGAGAGGGGAGGGAGAGATACGGATTGAGAGGGTAGCCGAAAGGGGTAGGAGGAGGAGGAGGAGGAGGAGGAGGAGGAGGAGGAGGCAAGGACGAAGTGAGAGAAGTAGAGGTAGATGAAGAGGGAGAGATAAAGGATTAAGGAAAGAGAGAGCCGGGTAGAACGTGAGAAGGTAGATAGGGGACACGATGAGTAAATGCTTACCATGCGAGGTGGAGCCAGCTGGTAGGAGCACCAATGCCACTCAGTGCAAATAGTAAAATGCTCGAGCCTAGCTCAGGCGTTACCGCAAACAATATGCAAAACGCTTGCTTGCAACTCGTCGCTCGTTGCCGCGCGTGCCAGCATTGATTTCCTTTCATATACTTGTGCAACTTCAAATTAATTGTCAGTATATGCGAGCAGCGAGAAAACAAGAACGGTTGCTAGGCGGATGTGTTATTAGAGCCGGGTTTTGATGAGGGTTGGAGGTTGAGATATAGGGGTGAGGTGGGCTGGAGGTTGGAGGTAGAGGGTTATAACGTAGGTTAATTTCTCATACTTGAAGTCACCGTCGAACGAACGCCGGCGTGTAGCGTACGTGGTCCATCAGCTGTGATTTTAATTGCGTGTAATAATTAAGCGAGATTTTATTAATTATAGATGAACCTGCTAGAAATATTCGCGCCCGATTCGTTTCGCAGCGGCATTTCACACTATATAATAGAAGACTCGAGTACGGAGCTGCGACAGTCTGGGTGAAGCGGCCGCTAAATGAAAGAGCTAAACTTCACTACAATTGTTGCATCATTTGTCTTTCAACGATTTCAGCTCCATTCACGGCTCTGTTTGCACGAGATTGGCCGTCAGATCGATCTCTTTCTGCGACTATATTGTAACAGCAGCTATACGGCGCGGGCGAGGCGTGGGGAAGCCTATTCTGTGCAGTAGCAGCACACACGGACTCCTCCACGCCTAACCGCGCTCAGCTGACGGTGGCAGGCAGTAGACATTACTCCTAACGTTACCTAATCCTTGCGGTTATATTGCATCGCCATCTATCGCTTAATTATTATTCCGCCGGCAACTCCGACTCGCGGCAATGATAAGTGGAAATTAAGCAACCCCATGCACGCCCACTGCTGTACGTTACATCGAAATGAGAGAGACGGATAAAATCTTACCTCCGCTTAGATACGATGAAACCCCGGATCCCCATGCACCTAGCCTGAATGCAGATTTAACCCTTTGCTACACAACATTGACGTTACACTAAATGCTATGTTGTCGATGATAATTTAATATGGCAAGGCCTATTAGGCGAGTCAAATACGCCATTGAAAGCAGCTAATACTCTCATCAAACCAGCGGTTAACAACCGCTGCAGCTGCAACAAAGGAAATTAAGCAAATTAGATTTACGACAGTGGATCAGCGGATGAGCCAGCAGTAGATCAATACCCTGATGCACCAGACTCGATGGAGATTGAGGACAGTTAATAGCGAATCCCACCATCACTATCTCCGCACACACGCAACAGTGTTTAGCAGAAATGTACCCATTGTGAAACAGCGGTGTACCAGTGAAGCGTCACATGGCGGCACCTTCCAAGCGTCGGCAAGGCATCTGATAGTGGCGTCGACCACAGCTAGCAGTTCTCCGAAGCCGCAGTTGAATGTCGAATTGTGAAAAACATCAATTCCTAGACCCCCTACTGTAGTCCGTGTTAGCAACTACTACAGTTCCATGCTCCGGATATTAGAGCAGTAATATAGTCAGGGACGTGGGGGACGTACATTATAGCAGCTAATTATAGTGTTATCTATTTAATTATCACCGTGTATAGTTTACACGTACTGTCTCAACCCCTTCACTGTAAGCTGAGGTGACGTCAGAGTGCTGTACATTTTTAGTAACGAAAAATGCTCGCAGGAGAGATACATAGACGAGAGATATTAGATATTTAAATGTTGCCGTATCGTTAGTCAACATATGCATGCCCGGGAAAGCTAACCCCGTTCTTACAGCCGTAAATATTGAATGACGCAGCCGATCGACCCCTCCCCCCCCCCACACACACACACGCACACGCGCATACGGTCGGACAGGCGCACG
>NW_014577286.1:557146-560592 GCF_000485595.1 Priapulus caudatus | reverse complement strand
TAGACGAGAAAGAAAGGGAAATCAAAAATAAATCGAAGAGGAAGATGGCGAGAGTAGGTAAAGGGAGAGAAGAGCAAGAAGACAAAGACGAAGTAGATGAGGCAAGAGCGGGGAGATATATAAAAAAGTGATGAAAGAGGAAAGGGAATGAGGAAGAGGAAGAGGAAGAGGAGGAAGAGGAGGAGGAGGAGAAGGAAGAGGAAGAGGAAGAGGAAGAGGAAGAGGAGGAGGAGGAGGAAGAAGAAGAGGAAGAGGAAGAGGAAGAGGAAGAGGAAGAGGAAGAGGAAGAGGAAGAGGAAGAGGAAGAGGAAGAGGAAGAGGAAGAGGAAGAGGAAGAGGAAGAGGAAGAGGAAGAGGATGAGGAAGAGGAAGAGGAAGAGGAAGAGGAAGAGGAAGAGGAAGAGGAAGAGGAAGAGGAAGAGGAAGAGAAGGAGAAAGAGAAAGAGGAGGAGGAGGAGGAGGAGGAGGAAGAAGAGGAGGAGGAGGATGAGTGCGGGAGAGACGGATGGGGATAGGTATAGCAAAAGGGACATGGGGAGAGAGGAAAGGGGGATGGGGTAAGGAGGTAGGGAGAGGGGGAAAAGAGGGAGAATGAGAGGGAAAGGGGGAGGTAGCGGGAGGTGGAGCGCGAGAGAAACGGGAGGGAAGAAAAAGAGAGAGGACGGATAATATGGTGAATATAAGGTATATAATATAAGGTGAAGGTAAGGGAGAAAGAATCCGAGAGGGAGAGCAGAAGAAGAAGGCATGAATGGAGCAGCGAGTAATAGAGAAGTAGCGAGAGTAGTAAAATAGACTCGGAACCGGATGGAGATCGGAATAATTCAAATACAAGGGTGGTGAAATGTATGGAAAGAATGCAATCGTTAAAATGTAAATTTTCCAACTAAATTGGAATAATTACCGGTTGCCACCATCCATGTGGATGATCGATAACGACTCATGTGACGTGGAATCGAGCATCACATTTCTCCATGTGAGCTCATGATATTTTAGGATACATTTTTTCGTCGCTACAGGCTTACCACTGTGCGTGTGAAAGCTTTCGTTATGGGAATAATTAGCCATCGTATATCCATGCCCATACACCGGCAAGACAACTGTTTTTGTTTGGCTTTATGAAGCGTTGACTGTGGGAATAATTAGTATCATATATCTACTCACATAATTTTCCGAACTCTCTTCTTTACGGCTTAGGCTCGTGGTTTTTCTACCGCTAGCACAACCCGAGCCTACAGTCCTAATCTTATTACATGCGATAATTAAGAATGCGAAACGTATTAAAGGCGGGGTGCATCCATTAGCACTTACAACCTTATATGTTGCACCAGCTGTTATGGCTTAATTTCTGATCATCTCCACACATGTAAGTGTAACAAGTGTAAACACATATAAAGGTGAGTAGTAAGTGTAACTGTAACCGTGCTTGCTAAATGTGGGGTTTTGTACTCTGATTGGTCGAAATTAAATGGAAGGTCATAGATTATAGGACTTAGCATGTTTCGGGGCTTTGTGATCCTGAATTATATATCTTATTTAATAATTTAGTTTTATACTGGATTTACTGTAGGTACGTAGATATAGCGGTTTCGTAAGTGCGAATTAAACGCAGCTGCCTGTGTTAAACGCAGGCGTTCGCAGCGCAATGAGCGCATACTTCCATACTCCCATCACGTACAGACAACAGAATTGTTCTCTTCACAGCTGCATCGACACTATTCCGCCAGATGTTCGCAACGCGCAAAGTGCAAATGCACTTGACTGTTAAAAACAAGCTATATAAACTTAGTTATCAATATAAATTATGGACTTGCGAGCGCGTAAATAATGAATAGCGATTCGAGGGAATTGTTTTATTCTTATCGCCTAGCGTAAAATATTAAACTTCCGCCGAAACCGCGCTTAAACCATATCCCGTTAGTATTCATAATTTACGGACAGTATATTCGCGCCATATCTAAATGTACATTACATAAATTCCTATTTGCAGTACAGAACGGCACCTGTCACATCATAAATATCATTACAGTGGCTTTCATCTGCGTCCAGCTAAATTATTCACATTTATGGCAGTTGGTTTTATTGATGAGAAGCTTCGTGCGGCTGGGGTTCATAACGCAAAGTTAATTCTGCGATGTATTCATGCAGACAAACCCGCGGGGGCAACGGTTTCGCGACACCTCGTCATGTACTATACTGGTCTCATATCAATCTCCGAGCGCGCTTTTAAATTGTAGGATGGTAATTTCAGCAGGGGTTGCGTGCAGCGCGTGTTCGTGTACTGACGTGAAGCAATCCCGTCCCGCATTCATGAGCAGTAGGAAATACATACGCTCCATATAGTCGATGCATGGGTGGCTCGCACATATCGTAGAGACGTTATGCCCTCTACATGCTCTCCACAAACACACACACACATGCGTGGTCACGCACGCATTAAAATGTTTCACATCGATTTTTGCGGTACGAAGTAGAACCCGCATGCACGCGCTGCTAGAACGCTGCCGACGCGAGGGTTCAAACTACCGGCTGATGGAGTGGGCACTGTCAGAATGCACAGCTACAAACGCAACGATGGGATTTACGTGGAGAATTGCAAGATAGACGCGTACGTGTGAACGGCAGTCGACCCTGTAATGATCTCGCACGGTCAATTTGCTCGTAGACATTTCTATGCGAAAGGTGTTGCGTGGCACATACAGCCCGCGCTCCTCGTCCTCTAATGTAGTCTTGTACATACACACGGCGAGTTCCCATCCTTGATGCACTGCACTCAACCCTATCATACCCGATACAGCGAGACTGCAATCCCCCACCGATTATCCATTACCCCCGATACAGTACTACCCCTGATCCCTCCCTGATACCCACCACCAAAGCTTAGGGTGATACTCCATTAGGAGTGTTCCCAACTTTAATGTCATTAATGGTCATAATAACATAATATATATATATATATTAGTTTGTGGTTTAATGTCATTTAGGTTAGGGTTAGGGTTAGGGTTAGGATTATCAATCATTAATCATTAATCATTAATCATTAATCATTAATGATATCAAAGTTGGGAACACTTCTAATGGAGCGTTAGCCAAAGCTTAGCCAAAGTGTACATGCAACACTGTCGCCTCGCTATACTGTACACTCAGTCTTCCTCAGCCAGTATGGAAGCCCTTCTCCATCAACGTTACATATAGTGCTTCTCGGTGGTAAGTCTACAGCCCTTCCCCAAGATACAGTACGAACACTTCCAGTGGTAAACACGTCCTGATCTATAATTCAGCGTGGGAATCAACAACCTCAGAACGTCGCTGAGTTCAGTAATGGCAATCACATTCTCATGTAGACGAGAATACTTCTGCTATAGTAAATATATTCCTCAGTCAGCCACGTTTCTAACGATGAAGCCAAATATATATGCTGTCGTCTCCCTCGTTCCTTCTTTATT
>NW_014577286.1:553000-555175 GCF_000485595.1 Priapulus caudatus | reverse complement strand
AGAGAGAGAGAGAGAGAGAGAGAGAGAGAGAGACACACACAGAAAAACACAGAGAGAGAGAGACATAACCGAGCGAGAGGGAAAGAGAGAGAGAGACGTAACAGAGGAGAGACTGATAACATCAGAAGTGAACAAAATCAAATAGCCACCATGAACATCATGTTCAATTCACGGTGGCGCCTACGCATGAGCAAGCATGGATCGGTTCTCCATCACCACGCTCTCCACCATGAAGCATGAAGCGTTGAGGAATTCGTCGGTTATTTGGGGGTGGGGTGGGGTGGGGGGAGGGGGAGATCGTAGCAGGACGGGAGGACGGGCTGTAGAGCGTAGATTTTTGAGCATGGAGATAATTACATGTTTCATCGAAATCGACTTGCTCTTAGATCTATTCTCGGATCTAACGTGCTCATCCAGGAGCACGGTGGAGTTCTATCCACACCACACAGACGCCACCCTAGATCCTAGACGGATCCCGTTAGACGCCACCCTAGATCCTAGACGGATTCCGTTTCCCCCCGCTATGTACCCAGTATATAGCACCCAACCGCCACCGGTAACCGTAATGTAAATCAATACAGTTCCCGCTGCTGCAATTTCAACCTGGCGTCGTGTTTAGGTATAATTTAAAAGCCAACGTGCGGTTTAGAGCGTCATCCGTGAAAGCGCGATCGCTGCTTGTGTTATATGTAATAGGTTTATGTAATAAATTATTATCAGTAGACCTGTGTTTATGATTAGGAGAGCGCCCTAGCCTGTAGGGTGCAAAACTCCTACTTCATCCCCTCAATTTCGTCCCCTTGCCTCCCCTGTCCCTCGCTCAGCCTCCTTCCTCTTCCACCGCCCTCAGCTATCTTCTCTGCCGCTTGTCCACAGTCTCGCGCCCCTCTCCCTTAACAAGCTATATTATGCAGTTCTCTTCAGTCCGTACTGCACGCCTGAAACGGTGCTCGCGCATGCGCAATTGCTACCGAGAAGAAGAATATTTTGCGAAAATGATTCATTTAAAATAAAGAGTAGTTATCCTAGCATCGATTTCTGTGATAACATTCCATCAGTAGACCCCACCTCAGCAATCGTACGAAGACCTTGCATGAAGGTCCCCGCTGCATATAACAGTCAGTATACAATCTGGCTACGTAGGTGTCTTAGCGCATGCGCAATATCTCACCAGAGGCGTCATATTTTGCAAAGAATATAAATTTAATATGGCTAGGGGGTATCTCAGCATGGGTTTATGTGAAAAATAATTATCAGTTGGTCTGTGTTTATAATGAGGAGAGCGCCCTATTCTGTAGGGTGCAGTTTCATTCAGTCCGTACTGCACGCCTAAAACGGTGCACGGGCATGAGCAATTGCTACCGAGAAAAATCAAGTTTTGCCAAAATTATGCATTTAAAATGAAGAGTAGTTATCCTAGCATAGATTTCTGTGATAACATTCCACCAGTAGACCCCACCTCAGAAATCGGAGGAAGACCTTGCATGTAAGGTCCCTGCTTCATATAACAGTCAGTACGCAATCTGGCTACGTCACTGTCTTAGCGCATGTGCAATATCTCATCAGAAGCGTCAGATTTTGTGATGAATATAAATTTAATATGGTTAGGAGGTATGTCAGCATAGGTTTATGTAATAAATTATTATCAGTAGACCTGTGTTTATGATTATGATAGCGCCCTAGCCTGTAGGGTGCAGTTTCCTTCAGTCCGTACTGCACGCCTGAAACGGTGCTCGGGCATGCGCAATTGATACTGAGACGAATAATATTTTGCAAAGATTATGCATTTAAAATGAAGAAGAGTTATCCTAGCATAGATTTCTGTGATAACATTCCACCAGTAAGCCCCACCTCGGAAATCGGAGGAACACCTTGCATGTAAGGTCCCTGCTGCATATAACAGTCAGTACGCAATCTGGCTACGTCAGTGTATTAGCGCATGTGCAATATCTCATCAGAAGCGTTATATTTTGTGATGAATATGCATTTAATATGGTTAGGGGGTATCTCAGCATAGGTTTATGTAATAAATTATTATCAGTAGACCTGTGTTTATGATTAGGAGGGCGCCCTAGCCTGTAGGGTGCAAAACTCTTACTTTATCCCCTCAATTCCGTCCCCTTGCCTCCCCTGTCCCTCGCTCAGCCTCCTTCCTCTTCCACCGCCCTCAGCTAT
>NW_014577286.1:550251-551339 GCF_000485595.1 Priapulus caudatus | reverse complement strand
TCCCTCAGCAAGCTATATTATGCAGTTCTCTTCAGTCCGTACTGCACGCCTAAAACGGTGCTCGCGCATGCGCAATTGCTACCGAGAAAAATAATACTTTGCCCGTACTTCCCCTTGCCCCCCCCGTCCCTCGCTCAGTCTTCTTCCTCCAACGCCCTCAGCTATCTTCTCTGCCGCCCTACCTGAGTCTCGCACCCCTCTCTCCTTCAGCAAGCTATATTATGCAGTTTCACACCGCACTGCACGCCTGAATCGAAGGACATTATCCTGGCTGGCAACTGCGACCAGCGACGCGAGCGCCATTATTATGTACATTAACATAGTGGAAAAAATTATGGTGGGATGCTGCGGAAAAAGTGATATCATAGATCAGATTTTACCATGCTCAACTCTCAGGGGCCTGCCTCTGCCCATTTTGAACGCCTGCGATCGTAAATTCGACCGAAAAGAATGATCTTGACTGGCAACAACGACTAGCAACGCGAGCGACATTCCCATCAACATTGACATTGGAAAAAAATAGTGTCGGGATGGAGCGGCCAAAGTGATAATGTGAGATCGGGTTTCACATTGCACGTCTCTCGCAGGCATGCCCGCAAAAGTTTCGAGCTAGAGTATAGACCTTGAATTTGTGGTGATTTAGCATGAATAAAGTGTATGTTGAATATACGACGAATCTCTCTCTCTGAGTATTTGTAATTAATTTCTGTTCGATGCTTATTCAGACTTGCTGCCTATGGACGCACTCTACTGTTGTACAACACCTATACCACATCACATAAGAATAAACCGACCATTAATACACTCACGGCCACGATGACTCACTCTGCCGTCAGCCACGTTGTTCAGCGTTTAAATTCTACCCGCAGACTGATCGCGTAGCATTTGCAGCAGTAAGTGTCATCTTTATCAGCCATTGCTGACTGACGTCTCGCTTCCTCTCTACTCTCTCTCCTTTTTTCTCTGTCACTCGCTCTTCCCTCCACTCTCTCATTCTCCATCCCCCTCTCTTACACGCATACACTCTTTGTCACTTTCTTTTCCCCCTACTCTCTCTGTCACTCGCTCTTCCCTCCACTCTCTCATTC